>NC_072735.1:38169309-38469309 GCF_026930045.1 Uloborus diversus | reverse complement strand
TCACGGTTTCGGGCCCCTCAGTTTAAAAAGAAAATAAGTTGATAAAAACGAATGTCGAAAGAATTCCGGTGGTCCCTAGAACCTCCCACCCCCTCCTAATATCATCGAAGATCGTGTAAAATTTAAATTTTTGGGATTCAATTTTGAATAACTTCATAAGAGAACAGCCGAATCCACTCCCGCCATAACATGGAATTCTAGTTTCGAAAATTTGCTGAAAGTACTCGAACCTCTTCCAAATTTTTAACATTCTCAAAGATGGTCTAAAACTGTTTTTAAATTAACAGTAGCAAAAATTTTCTGAGAAAGTGCCCCATCCCCTCCTCTCTCTCTCTCTCTCTGCATCATCAATGAAGAAAGTTCTAATCTCGTTTTTAGTGCTTCAATTTCGAAAAATTTTCGGGGTGAGCCTCTTGAAAACTCCTTTTGCTAACATCACTGAAGGTCAGCAAAAATTTTGTTTTTGGAACTTAACTTTCGAGTAAATGCCGGTGCTCTAGTCTTTACCATAAAAGCTTTTAAGACTTCAATTTGAAAATTTTCTGGTGAATAGCCTCGGAATCTATATCGACTTAAAATCACCAAAGATCTTCTAAAACTGCGTTTTCAGAGCTAATATTTTTTTAAAAATTTTAGAGGAGAGTCCACGGAACCTCTCTTCAAACCATATACTCCAAGATAATTTAAAATTCTGTTTTTGGATTTCCACTTCCGAAAAATTGCATCAGGAGAAACCCTGAACCTACGCTCCCCTAACATCACCAAATATTGTCTGAAATTGAATTTTTAAGACTACAATTTCAAAATTTTTCTGGGGGAGAGGCCTCCCGGCCCAATCCTATTTCAAACTCAATGTTAATCTTTCCATTAAGTTTATATTTGCTATTACTTTAATGACTCCCAGAAGCCAGAAAGCTTAGTCCACTCTCTCTCTCTCCTTGTATTAATATATGCGTTTAAAAAAAAATTAAGGGGCTGCCAAACTCGTACCCGACCCCTCCCACAAGGTTTTTGACCTCGCATTGAGCCTGGAGGTCGTTAGCGTATCTCAGTATAAAAAAGGGAATGTTTATGACAGGGCCCAGTAATGTATATTTGTGTCGAGGGACCCATCGCGTTCTAAGACGGCCCTAGTCTTTTACCCATGGACATCCCTAGATCAGTTTCACACAACAGGGTAATTAAGTTACTTGTTATAACTGCAGAAAAGGACATTCTAGCCAAGCAGTGTTACCATTACGGAAATATTTAATCAAGTTCCGGGCATTATAAAAATACTTAAAAATGGATAATTACAATCACAATTTTCCCCCAAAATAAGAATTAGCTAATACTGTATCAATTTGTTCACCATTAAAGCACAGAATTGTTCCTATCTGTTAAATTTTGTTTAAATAAAACACATTTAGTTGTTAATCATAATTTCCTCATATTTAAGTGATATCCCAATCGTTAGGTAAAATTTAATATCTATAAGAGCTATGGGGCCGCTACATCTCCTAACGCCAGGGCCGATTTTTTCAACCAATCCGCCACTGCTTACAAAGACGAACTGAGAATTGAACAATAGTTGGAAAATTGTGAGCGGGGAGTCAGTTGCTCGTGAAAACAGAAAACATCCAAAATCTTCAAGTCAAGTCGAAGAGGAAATGCCAACGACGCGACGCACAGTGGGGCGAAAACGACAAAAACCGCTTAAAAGGGTAATTTTTTTTCTATACTCAACCAATTGCGGATAAATATATTTGCACAGGCCTATATCTTAGGCAATCAGAACTGGAATTTTAGAGCCCTTCGTCCACTACAAAGCTAAAGATAGCCTTTAGAAGGTGAAGAACCATGAACGAAGGGGATTTAAACAAATTACTTTGAAGCAATCTATATATATTTTTTCTTATTAATGGCGGGTATATTTAATTTCTCTCGTGTCCGACGATAGTAAAAGAACAAAAAGAAAGAATAATCGAATATTCAAACAGTTAATTGGTTTTGATCAGTACCGAAAACTGGGGAATTCAAAGTTATTTTTTTCAAAACGCTCTACAAAAAAATGTCCTCTTATGTCCTCTTAGAAATTAATATTAATTAGTCACCAATGGTCTGTAGAAATACCCTGAAAAGGAATTAGCTGCGTAAACCTGCGAACTTTGGACTAAGAGCCCAAACAAATCGAGAAAAATCCATTATAACATGCCTGAGTAAACAAACAAGCGAGAGAGGTTTAAAAACACTTTTAAGCGCTTTTTGGCGTTTTCGCCCCACTGTGCGACGGTAGTCGGACTCAAAAGGAGTCCATATTGATCTTCTCACTGATGGCAGTGAGAGGCCGAGTGGGTGGTTCTTGTTTTGATAAATATGATGATGGTAGTGTGTAGTATGCATATTTTACGACAGATTCTTTTCAGATGACATTACAGGAGAAGTGTGGATTCTCAGCTGCAGGACTAGAAATCCGAGTGTGTGAAATAGATAAAAAAAAGGTTTACTACATTTGTAACTTCTGCTACTAAAAATTAAATAAATGATTTTTATTTCTCATAAAAATATCTAAGATGATATTTAATAAAATTTTTGAATTAAAATTTATTGCTTTTGATTAATTTTTTAAGCGATAAAATAATTTTTCCTCAAGTGGCCCGTTTTTGAACCACCTCTTGAAAAACGTGATTCTGCCCTTTTTCGTAATCATGAAGTTTTAAAACACTTAAAATTGATATAATGGTTTTTGAACCCTAAGATCACCTTCATAAATGTTTTTTAAGAGTTATTGGCACTAAAATTATCCCTTAGCGTGAACAGGTAAATCAGTAGGTAGAAAATAAAATAGGTAGCCCGTTTTTAGATCACTTCCTCTACAAGCATACAAAAACAAATTGTATTAAATTAAAAATATTACCCACTCCCTCCCACAAAATGACTGGCTTAAGGTTATGGATGCATTATTTTAAACTTTTTACAAGCCGCAGAATTGTTTATAACGAATTTTCAGCAGTATGGTTCTAATGCACAGCTAAATAATAGGTCTTCTGACTATATGGCTTCTTTTGAAGAAACCAACAACATTAGACGTTATCGTCAAGAAAGTAGCTTAAAACATCTTTATGAGGTAGCGATCGCCGCTTGTCACACTAACTATTTTTATTTTAGGGATTTTAATTTTATCAAAGTGGTTTCTTAAAATTGGTGATCTGAAATGTGAATTCTTAAGAATCAAATATGTATAAACAGGAGAAAAAAAAATAAATAAACATACTTTTATCATAACTGAATAAACACTTTTAAATATTTAAATGCACTATTGGTGCCAATTTTCAAAAGCTACATTACTTCAAAGCACACAATTACGATAGTTAAATCCTGCGCAATTGAAAGACGATGAAAAAATTTATACTTTTTGAGTGGTAAACAAAAGAGTGAAGTTGCAAAAAACGAGCTGATGTGTGCCTCACATGACTTCCTTTTATTCCAATTTAATGTCATTTTCCCATTATTGGTAATTTTAATGTGATTCAATAGTTTACTCTCTAAATATCACCAACAATGGCCAAATTGAAACCATATTTAAAAAAAAAATCAAAAAATCAAAAAATTTGTCGCCAAGTTGGCGACAAAACTTGGCGACCAAAAGACTGGCGATATATCACCAATGGTCCGCCAAATTGAAACACCACTTGAGTTTACATGGAAATACGATTTTCCCCCAAAAAGAGGCAAAAGACCCCCTTAAACACACCCGAATGCAACCAAAAGGGAAAGTGCACAACTAGACCCCACTAGGAGTCTACGTACCAATTTTCAACTTTCTAGCACATACCATTCTTGAGTTATTCGATATACATACGCACATACATACATACGTACATACAGACGTCACGAGAAAACTCGTTGTAATTAACTCGGGAATCGTCAAAATGAATATTTCGCGTGTCTATAAGTTCTTAGGCACTTATCCACGTGTGGTCGAGTCGAAAAAAAAAAACCTCAACATTCATTCGGGGGTGAGCAAAATAGAAATTAAGATCGATTTTTGAGTAAAATTTTTTCGCGAATACAATACTTCCTTTTTTGTAAAAGGAAGTAAAAATGTCCTTTTCATTATCATTTTGTCAAACTTAAATAAAACTGTTTCGACTTAAAAGTATGCAAAAAATTGTAGAAAAGTAATTTCAATAAAGTGTTTGTGACAGATACCCCGTTTAAAAAGTTTAAAAGCGTCATGAGCATTATTATCTGCTTGTAACAGTTTATGATACAATATTATCAACCATACCAACCACTTCATCCCTGAAATGAGGCAAAAAATTAACAAATAACTAAACTAATAGATAACTAAATGTGGTAGCTGATTAATTCAAGGGACTTTAGAAATAATTACTACATCGAAGTTATTATGAAATCTTGCCAAAGCAAACCTTTGATAAAAGGATTTGTTGTTGGATAACGCAGGAAAAAGTTTCCGGTTAAATAAAATCGAGAGAAAAACTTTACTTCATTAGAAAAATTTTAAAATGCGTACTGTTATAGATCATAAGATAAAATCTAGACTAATAAAATATTAATGTATCGTCTCAGAAAATTATTAACGTTTTAAAACATAACATTAAATCCCAATAGAATGATACAAATAGACATTTTTATTTTCAGAAGTGAAAGGCAGAGCAAACCAATGGAATTACGGCAACAGAATTCAAGCTAAGAAAGTAATCAAGAGAATTTCTGCAATTTGTCACCTCATCCGCCTCTTTGTGCGTCTGGATGCAATCACAGACCACCGCGCTCAAACTACTGACCTACGAGGCAAACATTCTTCTTTATTTGTTCCCGGAATAAAAGAATTACTCTTTTCCAAGCTACAGCCATTCACTGCTCTCCGTGTAAAAGGAACAAATGGCACTGCAAATAAAACAGGGTTTTTTCATCCCGGAGAATATTCGAAAACTTTAACATATTTTTTTAAAAAAGAAGAGCATTGGAATTTATTATGCCAACTTCCCAATGAGCAACAGAACTAACGTACATGTTGCTACCACCTCGTCAAAAAACACGAATCTAAAAAGCTATTGTTTTGAGAATAATTACAATGCAAAAATTTTAGGTGTGTAAGGAGTTTAAAGTCAAAGTTTAGCTTATACTTAAGCTTATACTTAACTGAATCACTATTGACAATTAAGTCTCCTGTTTGGTAAGGTATAGCATAGAGAATGGATTCGTGATATGACAAGTTGAACTAAAAATGTTCAAAAACGTAGATTCGTGTCTTAATACACAGATAAAAGTGTGAAGCAACGAGAAATGGTCCAAACGCTGATTCTTGTCCTAGGCGGGATAATGTCTCGTCTGTATTCTGTCTTTCAGTCACATAAGGTGTGAAGCAAGCAACAAAACAAGGGTTTGCTGCTTGCACAAAACGCTTAGTTTTTTTACCGTGATGGTAAAGATGTACATAAACTCTGCAATGCATTGTTTTGGTCAGATAAGGTGTGAAACAACGAGAAATGGGCAAAAACGTAGTTTTGCATTTTTAGGGTGGCGATAATGAAACGCTTTATTTCCTTTTTGATAAATATGAGTTTATTACCATTTCCTAAGTACAAAACGTAATAGCAATTAGGAACCTTAGTTCTTTTTAACACTTTTAATTTCCCACCCACTTTTAATAGAGTTAAATTTCCCAGACAGCATCACTGTCCACAGCTGCACCTAAATTTCCCAACGTATTTCCCAAATGACACTATCACTTTACTGTCCTCTTCAACAAGAACGAAGTATCTCAAACAGATAACAAACAAATCATGTAATCGCAAGAAACCAACCACGAGAAAATGAGCAAATTATATATATATATATATATATATATATATATATATATATATATATATATTATATATATATATATATATATATTTGCTCATTATAATAAACATATCATAAATGGGGGAAAAACAGTTTAAAAAAAAAATTCCCCCAAATTACGCCTTACCATTCGACGTTTAAGAAGCACAAAAAATTTTTCAGAACCACAGAGATTCATGGCCTGTAAGTGTGCCAGCCTAATCTGGATATCGTAACAACGTAAACACGGACATAGTTTTCTATATTATTAAGTAGAGATTAATTTGTGAATGAATAAGAAATAAAAGACTCACGAACATGAATCTTTTCAAAAAAAAAGTTTTGCTCCATTCTCTTCCTCCCATGACATTATGTATGGTAACAGAGTAATAAAAAATAAATTACTTATTAAAAAATAAGGAGGCTATCCTGCTGTTATAACCATCTTTCTTTATAACGAAGCAATAAAGATATATTACGCTATATTATGAAATATAAAGATAATGCTGAGTTCTATCACCATCTCCACCAACACCATTAAAATAAATAATACTATTCGGAAGAAAAGCGTTTACTGCACTCGCCATTTTATAACAATGAAACGCCACTAGCCACACAACAGTTCCATTAACACCCAGCATAATGCTAGATTGCTATATTTCTCGTCTGCCTAGAACTGGAATAGAACGTTTCACTTTATGACGAGTATGGCAATAAGAACTGCAGGGAGTCGTTCACACAAGTGATAACTGCAAATGGCGCAGTTATGATGTCATTATGGCAAGGACAGTCTCTTTAATTCAGTTAATTTATCACAAAGGAAAGACCATCTCTAAGAAATATAGGTCTCCTCACCTCATCATTAGCTTCCAAGACGATGGCCTAAAATAAATTACAAAAGACAAATAAAAAGGTGTTTTATAATTCTTAGTAGAAGTACTATTTGTTGAATTTGCTAATTAATGGCAAGTTGCGCCAAAGTATATCATTTGTGACGTCATAAAGACCACTCCTTATTTTCAATAATTGAATAAATAAAATTTAAGCTTTGGGAAAATGAGTTTTTTTTTTTCCCCCGCTCCACGTTATTTGCTTATTATTATTTTTTGCTTATTCTATCAATTTCAGTGACTAAAAGTAGTACTTTTGACTAAAGGAGACAACTCCTTTGCGATCTTTATTAGAAGCGAGCGTCCATTCTGAGAATCAAAAACACCTTAAACAGATAAAGGATAAAATTAACGTTATCAAAGTACTGAAATTGTAAAATTAAAGCATAAATAAAATAATTTGTAAGTTCAAGTAGATGGAGCTTTGATATCCTTCTGCTCTTTGATCAAGAGTTTTCATCAAGAAAACGGTGGCGCAAAAAACAAAAAAAAAAAAAAAAAATGTGAAAGGTTGAATATCCCTGCACTAGACATAGGGGTTTTTTTCCGTTATGAGAATTTTGCGAAATATGACGCCACGAGATTTGGAAAAATTGCGAAATGTCTACGATATATTAATAAAAAGTAATATTAAATTAAAAATTAAAAAAAAAAAAAAAACTCCGACCATGATTGAAGAACTCAGAATCTCGCGGATAAAAATAAATATACAATTTAAATACATTTAAATTTTTTTCTACATGAGATAGGAAAAACGGAAAAGAAAGATAATCACAACTGGTAAAATTTGCTGGTGGCAAAAGCAGAATCAAGAGAGCAAATTGAAAATGACCATCGACTAACTCTAGCGTTTAAAGCACACACACTTAATTTATTTGTATCATTTTATTTATTTGCTGGTAAATCTATATTTAAAAAAAAAGGAAATTTCTAAAGTTAAAAAATAACGGATTCGAATTCCCCAGAATGCAATCACTAAACCCCATAAGAAAATTATAAGATGAGTTGAAGAACAGGGAAAAAATCTGGTATACGTTTAATCAATTTTATTTAACATCAGCTTTATTATTAGTAAAGAAAATGTGCATGATAATATATTTCTGGTTTTATTTTCCTCTATGTGCATTAGGCGGGCAGCAAGGTGGGTTCGAGGGTCATCCCTCTAGCACCCATGGTTTTAAGCTATGTTGCCAACATGCCAACACTAGAATAGCGTTTTTTAAACATATATAAGGACTGTTACAACAAATTCCTCCCCCCTCCCCCCTCCTCGGAAGTGGAATTATGACCGCACTAGCTGTGTACATAATTTCTCACAGTCTTTTTTGAAAATGACAAATAATAGCTATAAGTAAAAACGTGAAAATGCCACGTAACGACAATACAATATAGACATCTAGTTAGGTCAGAAAATCCCAGTCAGTATATGCAAGTTTGATTCATTTAAACCGCAACGTAAGTTCTTATTACGAAATAATGAAAAAACATAGTTCGAATGGTTAACATTTGAAACAAAAAAAGCTATAGGGGACGGATTTAGAGTGAAAGAGAAATTAGTAACATTTGGGCATCAAAATGGAAAAGAGCTCCTGCATGCCTGCATCAGAAGTTTGCCACACCTCAACGGTATATATGGGAGTTTAAAAAGTTTTAAAAATTCAAAAAGGTCCATGTCCGACTGCATCTTAAATTTGCCCTTGCTTTCTTGCCTTCTCTGAAGAATATTCCCCATAGTTCATCCAAATCTAAAATAAACGATTCACTGGTCAATGCAGTAATCATGGTCTAGATTCCAGATCTTGAGAGTTTCGCGAAGCAGTATACGAACGCAAAATTTATGAAATTGAAAAGCAAATCTTGACTGACCGTACAAGAGAAAACAGCTCGATTGAAAATTGCAAGAGCAAACGTTTCGTGGACTCCAGTGGTTTTCCGCCCTATTTACTGACGAGAAAAATGTAATGATTAGGGCGGTCCTGGTAGATTTCACACCTCTTGCTAGGATTTACGGCCTTCATTTGAGGCTCTTTGATGTACTAATACAGTATCTTTCGGCTCAACGGAACATATACAATGTAAAAAGTATTATTACTATGAGTTCAAAATATTATGTTGACATTCTAGAAGCTGGAAGAGCAAGTAAGCTCAGATAAAGAGTGCTATGTGGTGAAAGTTATTTTTTTCCCCCAGCAAGATGTTGCAGCAATATACGCATCATAGTTTACGAAAAGGTGGTTCCATAAGCGAAATATCAATCCTCAATTAACCTTATGTTCCCCCGACTTGAACCAATCAGAAAACCTAAACGTATCCTGGTAACAGCTATATATAAAGATGAGCAACAGTTTGAAAGTGCACGAGAACTCTATTGAATTTTGGTCGATTTCAACTAGCGTTTATTATCAGGTGAAGAGTCAGAAAGAAAAATAATACGGATTATGAACCATGTAAACTAAAAGTAAGAAATTCTTTGTGCTTCATTGTTTGTGAATGTTATGTTATATATAATATATATAATCATATGTTATAAGAATATAAAACGTTCTGTATTCTTTTTCGAAGTAAAAACGAAGTTCTAACAACTCAAATTAATTTCACTTTGCGCTAATTAGTTACAATTCTGAAAATACATACTCTCATATTATTAGAATAATTCATCTCCCTGTGCTGAACCATCGCCTGAGCAGAGTCATACAAAATGTGGTACCAGAAACCGATATTTCTCGGCTCTTTATTTCTCACAGTGGACCACGGCATAGAATATAACAGGCTACATTCACTGAAATTGTTTTTTAATCTTAAATTTAACCAATTTATTATTACCCTATTTAGAAGAAAGAACCGAACAGCTCGTTACAGCATTACAGCAACAGGGGGAGCTTGTAGTTTTACATATTTATTTATTTAGTATATATGAATGGTTAGAGTAACGAAAAATAAATTAATAAACAAGAGTACAATAAAAAAAAAATCCACGAGACGTACTTTTTTTTTATTGTTTTTACGTCCCACCTCCCATAAGTGAAGATGCTACGAGCCTTTCTTCTTTTCCCAAGCATTCGTCACGTGGCACTTGAACGAGTTGATGTGCTGGTTACTTATTCGCTTGGCTTTTTTGATGAAAATAATTATCTCTTTTAGTTTCTAATTTTTATTTCAATTTACCTAAAATGAAAAGTACGTGATTATGAGTGGACGTTTCATCAAAATATAAAAAACGATCTTTTTAATGCAAAAACACAAATAGTGACACTAACTTAAAAAAACTCAGATTTTGGGAAAATGTTAAGCTCTATTATATCCCTTACGGTACAGGTAATCGTGGTCTGTTGAGATCAAGCATAGTGTTTTGTAAAATTCAGGCTCTCGAAGCTCGATTTTTATAGAAAACGATGAATTTCATCTCTTAAACTCGTACTTCCGATATAGTTACGCTAAAGCAGATGCTTTAAAGAAGCATGGCGGCCTGAAACTATGACATGGGCAGAGACATTCTCTTACAAACTGAGCCTTTAAAATTGGGTAAGGTAACGGGAGCTAAGTCTTTACTGAAGCTCACATCTTTTTTGCATTGAAAAATGTGTACATTGTGGTCCCAAATCAAGTGTCTCCTTTTTCTTTGCTTTTCTTACAAATATGCGAATTTTTACCGTTGCCCATAATACCTTTGTGAGACAGAACGTCACATATCGCATTGTATTCTAATTGGTATAATGTAAAAATAGTTGGAAATTTTTTAGAGTAAATATTACTGTAGAACGTCGTGCTTACAGTACGCAGGAAGTTTCGAGTTAATTACATCGACGAGTAAGTGACAGCGATCGTGTCGTCTCCCCCCCCCCTTTAGCCGATGGATTACACGGAAAAAAATTTCACAGCATACCAACGAGGTACGGTACGTATCATACGTCACGGCTTGCCAGTTCACACATTAGTCGTGTTCACAACACACTTTTGAACCTCGCAAATCCCCGCTCCAGCTCCGGGAGAAAAAAAAAAGGTGAAAAATTCTCCGTTTACGTTAATGTAAAAAGAGGTTGTCCATTGTACCAGAGAAAGCGTTTTTTACCCAGCATCCTTATCGGTATACCCAGCAAGTGGACGAACTTGTTTCGCGTAATGAATTCCGGGTAAAAACTCCACATTTACTCCAAAAAGGAAAGCAGAAGGGTGAAAAACCCACATTTCCCCGGTAAATAACCGGAAAGCGGTGAAAAACAGGTTATTTGCGGGGTCGAAACTGTCCACGTAAACGCGGTTATTAAGGGGTAAACTCCAAGCTGGGCTGACGCGCAGTGCGGGACCTTCCCCGGCGCAAAACCCAACCATAGCCCACTTTTGATCTCCATTCCCAGCTATACGGGTCTCCCTATAGTCAACTAGGCATAGAGCTAAAAGGTGTGGTGGAGTTGGAGATAAGTACTTTTTACAGTCAATTTTAAGGATCTCTTTCAATGTACCTTCAAAACTTTGATTTTTTAAATGCTCAAAAATATTGTGTTGCACAAAACTAAATTTTTAATTACATTAAATTTTATCCTCATAATTAACATAAGGATTTCTCATAAGAAAATTATAGAAAATCATCCTTCCAATTCAAAATATTCGTTGAACTTAAGATACACACAAAACTCCAAGCTGGGCTGACGCGCAGTGCGAGACCTGCGCGTCAGGCCTGCGCGTCACCTGCGCGCGAGGAAAGCAGAAGGGTGAAAAACCCACATTTCCCCGGTAAATAACCGGAAAGCGGTGAAAAACAGGTTATTTGCGGGGTCGAAACTGTCCACGTAAACGCGGTTATTAAGGGGTAAACTCCAAGCTGGGCTGACGCGCAGTGCGGGACCTTCCCCGGCGCAAAACCCAACTATAGCCCACTTTTGATCTCCATTCCCAGCTATACGGGTCTCCCTATAGTCAACTAGGCATAGAGCTAAAAGGTGTGGTGGAGTTGGAGATAAGTACTTTTTACAGTCAATTTTAAGGATCTCTTTCAGTGTACCTTCAAAACTTTGATTTTTTAAATGCTCAAAAATATTGTGTTGCACAAAACTAAATTTTTAATTACATTAATTTTTATCCTCATAATTAACATAAGGATTTCTCATAAGAAAATTATAGAAAATCATCCTTCCAATTCAAAATATTCGTTGAACTTAAGATACACACAAAAATATTCTCAACAAATCGCAGTAACATTCCAAAAGGGTCATGACAAGCATACGCATGAAGGTAATTATGTATTTTTCGAGGAATTAGTAACGGAAACATTGTACTAAATTAAAGAAAAACAATTTCGCACATGAATGCGGAAGAAAACTTGGAGAAAATGCATATTTTCGCTTCTGAAAGCATTGATGCAAAGAAAAAAAAAGAACTCCTTTCCGAAATGTGTCTGTTTCATAAGAAAAAAGGTGAAATTTTTAAATGCAAATATGTCTATTAGGAGAATAGTAATGAAAATTTCCCAACTCTGAGTATGAGGAAATAAAATTCTGAAAATTGTAAAATACTGCATGCAAGATACGTTTTCTTCAGAAAAAAATATGTCAGAAAGGTCGAGATTGGATCAAACTTTTTTGGCCGCCAGTGGCGAGTTTTAGTAAATTTATTAGTAGTCACTTCTTTTTTCTGGTAGCTACATTTTTGTAAAGAAAAAAAAAGGGGGGAGGGGGATTAAACAACTAATTGGCTTTTAAATGGCTACTAAAACGTAAAAATTATCAGTTTAAATAAAGGTTAATATAACTAATTAGTCGCATCAACGTTAATTGTGTAATCAAATGTTAACTATGAAAACTGGATATTATTTCATTTCAATAGAAATGTTTTCTGACACCTTAAAATTGTTGATAGAACAAGTAAAGGAGAGAGTGGCAACCTGGTGGCGAATAATATTAATAATTTTAGTCGCCACTTTTTTTTTATTTATTTGCCACGTGGCAAGTGGCGACTGCTGATCTTAATCTTCACTGTCGTAAAAGCCAACTTTTGGAGATGCGTATCAGCGAAACTTTCACGCGCACACCACTATCTCAACTGTTAAAAATGTTTCTCAAATTAATTCTTAATTTACAAAAATAAGAGCGATGTATAAATAACGATCAAAGAGGGTTAATAAGGGATGCCTGTCTAAAAGGTTTTTAAAAAGTAAATAAAAAAGGGCGAATTTTAAAAAGGCAAATGCAATTGAAATTCGAAATGCGTAAAAATCGAAACTGCTGTGTTAAAATGCAAAAAAACAGCTAAAATGCGTAAATTTTATGCCTAACCTACAAAAGTTGGCAAGTATAAGTATGCATTTTTGTCTTCTGATCACAAAATACTCACTCTATTTATGAACATGATTTTTGTTTTTTAAAAACCTTATCATATAAATTTCTAAAAACTGTTTCAGCAAAAAAGTATCTTCTTTAAAAGCAATGATAGATCTATCAGCCAAGAAAACAATTTTTATTAATTAATTTAAAATGAAAAAATATTGAAAATGCACTTAAACCCTCCATTTTTCAAATTAATATTTCCAGTCAAAAAAAAAAAAAAATCTTTTGTGCAATGAAACCAAAGAATAATATTTGTAACAAATATAAGGTGGATTTCTGTTTTTAAAACTTTTATATTTTTTTAAATAAACTTGTGACAGTGACTGATAATTTGTTATCAGTACCATAGCCTCCTCAGCTAGGGCTTTGAACAACTCAAAAGTAAGCAGCCATGTTTCATCACTCAAGTCACACTGATCAACAAACGAATAACGCTCCTATAGGGAAATGTAATGATGAAATTAAAAGTGACCTCAGAGTCACGGCGAGTAGTAGAGGGTTTAAATTCAGACTAAAAAATAAAAAAAAACTTTCTGTCACAACAATTGAAATCACGTTCATTCAAAAAGTAATTACTGGTTTCGATACAGTAACAACAATAAGGGAAGGGTTTCTAAATTGCTCTATTTTTATCCCGGACCATTTCTCATCCACATTTCCGTGTGAAAGGAATTTCGATCCATCACCTCGACCTTGCCAAAGCGCGGTATCGCCGAATGTGACAACCCCGATCGAAGCGTTATCAAATCGATATAATCCATTTCATAGCGCGTTACTTCACACAAAATCTGTCCTTAAACTGCGAAATCGAAATGTCCTTTGTAAAGAAAGACTTTAACAAAAGGTTTCTTATTTTATTTCCCCAAGACCAATTCACAGAAAGAATATTTCTTTTTTTTATGGTCATCGTTCCGGGGGATAACGTCCGGGAGACAGCAGCAAGAAATATTAGCGAATTTTCTTTCGCCGGATCTTGAGAGCATTTTGAAGGAACTACATCAGAGCAATCTTTATTTGCCACTCAAAAGTATTCTTTGAAAATCTTTTACTTAGCAATTTCTAAGATTATTCTCAGTTTAAAAAAGCGTGGGAAAGTATGATTAATAAACTGGTGAAAATGCTTCACATACTCATAGAAATTATTTTAAACCCTTAAAATGTTTCGAAAATTATATATATATAAACAAAAGGTTGTACTTTAAATCTAAAACGTTGTTAGAAGAGGAATGTGGGGTAAAGTGATACAGTTAAGATAACTTACATATTTTCAAAATGAACAAATCGGATATTTCCTTTGTAAATTGAAGTACAAAAAGAGAGTGCAATGTATTAACTGTAAATTTCAGTCTTCAAAAAAAAGTGGAAACTTATTACTTTGCTCGATATAAGGCAAAGAGATGATTAAAATATTGCGTTTGTGAAACATTTTCTATTTGCTTTTTTTCCAAAATCACATGAATAAATGAGTAAATGAATCAGTAAATAAATGCGTGAATAAACAAGTGAATGAACAAGTAATTCAATAAATTAATGAATGTAAACGAATCAGTGAATGCGCGCGTAAATCATCAAATAAATGAACGAATAAATAAACTAAATAAACTACAAAATAAACTATTTGACTTTGCCCAACAGGCACTTGACAAATTGTGCTAAAGATTTAAAATCAAAACGCGCCTAATCCTCATTGTACAATAGGGAATATCACTTATCGAGTAACGCTCTGACGTCACCAACAATGAAGCTCGCGCCATAGCATGATAATTCGATAACATTTTTAGTAATGTTTGACATGCAGGGACGTGCTTCATTTTGACGAGACTGAACTGAATCCGGTAACTTAACTGTTTTACTGGTGGGGCATTCCAAGGTATTTTTGACATTTATGTAGAGTCCGTAACGTGACCTTTTTTGCAATAACTTTTTAATTTACTGTTTGATTAGCATATCATTTTATTTTGATCTTTTCCTACCAACACACCAGCTCAAATTAAAATTATTTGCAAATCAAACGCTAGATTAAAAAGCTATGGCAAAAAAAGGTCACGTTACGGACTCTACATAATGTCAAAAATACCGTGGAATGCCCCTGGTACGACTGTCATTTTAGGAGAATGAAGAAACGAAAAAGGGGTCAACAATGAACGCAATCTACTGGAATTTTGAGTTAATCCATTGGAGTTAGGGTTGAAATTTCAACAATCAAAATATCACCCAATAGGCAATTGTTTCGTTTAAATGTAGAAGTAATTTTCACACGTCATACCTTGACGGGCGATTTTCTAGTATTAAATAAATACCTACTGCACTGAACAACAGTCAATTAATATTTGCAATGTTAATAACAAGCACTTTATCATTTTTTGATGATGAAAAATGTTTTGATAGAGCACGAAATGTTACAATATGAGTAGCAAATTTTGAAAATGGCTTGTGTTATCATATGCCTTTGTCATTAGTGGTATTTTTTGACTGGAACCAAAAATTTTAAATATTACTAGATAGGTGGCACTGCAAACTGAGTAAAATATTTTACCATTTCACTTTGCCCCAGTTTCCCCTACTTTAAAAAGACGATATTTTCATTATTTAAAGGAACTTGAAATGCTTAGTTTTATTTATCTCAGTCAAATTTATTGCCGCATGATAATAAACATTTATCTTAAATGTGAGGAATTTGTTTCGCCTTGAGAATAGCATAAAACTTTTTTTACACAGATCATATGAGAAACAGCACGTTCTCAAGACAAGTTTTTTCAATAGCTATTAAATGTATTTATGCTTAAAAGCTTTAAATGTTATTTTTTTGTGAACTAATATTTCATTTGGCAGCCAAACTTTCACAAATCCTGTAGGCTAAATTTCACGCTTAAAACTTTGGATCGCATCGCATCGAAATCTTTCTCTCGGGACTCATTGCAATCGTGATCTGTAATCGACAACGAGAAGGATTAGAAAAAAAAATGTTTCCTCAAATTTGAAATTTTATAAATACGCTTATTCTGATACGTATTTTCTTTCAAAACATGGGTTTATTGTAATCAACCTTTCTTTTTTCCCCCAATACTATTATATTATTTTCTTTAAAAATGCACGAAATTAAATCAAAGTAGAAGACGCAAAGTATTTATCGTAAGAGGGAAAAAATATTAACGCAACAAAAAAAAAAGAAAAGGAAAAAAAAAGTAAAAGGGAAAAACAATGAAACTAGTTTAGATTCAAAAAATAAATTTTATTATTCTCTGCGTACAGTGGCGTCGCTACGGGGAGGGGGGGGGAGGGGTTCGCCCCGGGTGTCACCCGTCTGGGGGATGACACCCAACGTGAAATTGCAAGTTTCCAAAAATATGAAGCTAAAGTGCATTTTTAAGACTATAAATTTGAAAATTTTCCGGAGAAAATCCCATGACCCCCAACTTTTATTTATCTTTTGTACATTAGCCAACTTCAAATTTCGTTATAGCACAAATGTAGTTTTTTCTAAATCGGGAGGCTTAAATTTTCGCGATTATGACGGGCACACGGAAATCAAGAAAATTAAAGCCTAGCAAAAAAAAAAAACTTTTACAGTATTTCCTGTTCTTCTCTCTCTAGTGCCTTAAAAAATTTACTTTTTGGCTTTAAACCAAATATTTGCTTTTATGGAAAATAACAAGACCCCACTAACCACGGCCAAAATGTTTTGAAACTTAACCTTACACTTTTTCATTTTTTAATTTCATGAAAATTATATATTGCAAAGAGAAAATGCTCTGTTTTTACATCAGAAGTGCAAATCAAACGTTAAGCTAGAATAAACCTTATAAAATTCTTACCTCGCACGATTTCCCAGGTTGCACTATGAAAGATATCCTTTGTTGAAAGTAACCACTATCATAAAATAAACAAGCACTAGTGTGCTTTTAAAAAGCCACAACCGATTGAAATAAGTCACAGAGGGTTCTCAAAATAACCATTCACATATCGAGATAACTTCACGCGAACAACACCGTCATATTTCTGACACCAACAAATTCGAAAGCGATAAATCGAAACCAAACGGCACACGGGAAAAACACTTCTGATAAAAAACGCGTTATTAATGCTATTGCGCAGTGGTGAAATAATGAGCAATGAGGGAAAGTTTTTCCGATTGAGCATTTCCCGCGTCTACACAGAGGTCCGTTCTGCTCTAAAAGAAATACAAAACATTCCATGGTTGGTTAAATTCCTCGCTGGCAGCTCACAAAAAAGGTGACGTTTCGGTTGCGAAGACCTGGCAAAAGAATTTGGTAAGCTTGTGCACCGGAGCATGTGATATAGAAAAGTGGTAAAGGAATTTCTGTTTGCTTTTGTGCAAGACGGACGTAAAATCGTTTGACGTTATCATAACTTTTATTTGCAACTCATTTTCTATAACAGAACATGCACTCTTTAAAAAGACATGTTCTGTTAGCAACAGAAAATGAATTAGTCTAGCGATAGTGTCTTTGAAATATGAAGGAATCTCTCTCTCTCTCATTTTTTATTGCTAAATAATTATTATAAAACCAAATCTCTCTCATTTTCGATTACTAAATCATTACAAAACTACTCTCCAGCATAGTACTATCTCTCTCTTTCTCATTTTATATTACAAAATAATTATAAAACAAAATTTCTCTTAATTTCTCTCTCTCTCTCTCTCTCTCTCTGACACACACACACACGTTTTCTATTAGTAAATTACTAAAAAATTAGATGTGTCTGTATTATTCTTCTTTCTCTCATTTTCGATTATTAAATCATAATAAATATTCTCTCTACTGCTACTCTCTCGACTGCTTCTCCCTCTAACATATTACTCTTTCTCTCTCACTCTCCATTATCTATTACAAAATAGTTATAAAACAAAATTTCTCCATAATTACTCTCACTCTATCATTTTCTATTACTAAACGACTAAAAAACTAAATATCTCTATTATTACTCTCTCTCTCTCTCTCTCTCTCTCTAGCTCATTTTCTATTCAGAACATGTAACCTTTAGAAAAGCATTCGTCTGTGCAATGGGAATCTCTCTCTCATTTTTTATTACAAAATAATTATGAAACCACATCTCTCCATCTTCATTATTACTCCCTCTAGCTTATTTCTCTCTTTCTCTCTCTTTCTTATTTTCTGTTGCTAAACAATCATAAAACTAAATCGCCATTTTTACTTTCTCTAGCTCATTTGCTTTTTTACAACATGTATTTTTTAGGAAGGCTTCTTTGTGGTAACACTCATTTTCTATAAATTGTTTTTAAACCAAATCTTTCTATTATTAATCTCTCTCTCTCTCTCTAGCTCATTTCTATCTCTTTCTCATTTTCAATTACTAAATCATTATAAAACTAAATCTCTACTACTACTCCCTCGAGCAAAGTTTTTGTCTCTCTCACTTTATGTTGCAAAATCATCATAAAACTAAAGATCCTTGTTATTACTCTCTCACCAACTTATTTCTTTCTCTCATTTTCTATTAATAAATTAATAAAAAACTAAATATCTCTATTATTACTCGTTATCTGTCCCCCCCCCCTCTCTCATTTTCTATAACTAAATTATTATAAAACGAACTCGCTCTCTCGTTACTCTCTCTCATTTTTACTACAAAATAATTACAGAGCTACATCTCTTCGACTCTATTATTACTCACTCTAGCTCATTTCTTTCTCTCTCTCTCTCTCTCTCTCTCTCTCTCTCTCTCTCTCTTTCCCTTTCTTATTTTCTGTTGCTAAATAATCGTAAAACTAAATCTCACTAGTACGCTAGTACTAGTCTCTCTAGTTCATTTGCTATTACTAAACATGTATTTTTAGGAGGGTTGCTTTCTGATGTGACTTTCTCATTTTGTATTACTAAATTATTGATAAAGCTAAATGTCTCTTTTCTTACTCTCTCTAGATCATCTCTCTCTTTTGCTCATTTTCTATTACTAAATTATTAGGGGGAAAGTAAATCTCTCTCTTATTTCTCTCACTAGATCATCTCTCTCTTTCTCTCATTTTCTACTAATAATTTATAAAACGAAATTTATCTATTATTACTCTCCCGCTATGTCATTTATCTCTCTATATCTCTAATTTATAACTAAAAAACCATAAAACTAAATCTCTCTATTATTACTCTTTCTAGCTCATTTTCTATTACAGAACACGCTTTCTTTAGGAAGGCATTAATCATTGCGATCCAGGATCGACGAGAGGTCATGTCAGTCCAATTGGAAACTAGGGGCCCGGCTTTTTGGAGACCCACTCGGAATCGGAATAGTATCTTTTTAAAGTTTTACGGAGAAAGTGGGGCAGGTTACGAAATTGACAACGGGCCCATCTTAGCTTTCGACGGCCCTGGTTGTGAAGAGACTCTTATTTTCTATTGCTAAATCATTTTCAAGTTAAATATTTCTATTATTACCATCTTAAGGTCAGTGGTGTTTTACCTGAGTGCCGCACCTCATATTAAGATGAATCTTGCGGGCAGAAACACACATAAAATTTGAATATATTTTAATATTTTCTCCACATAACATTGGAGAACACGGAAAAGTACAGAAAATTGAAAACCAAGAATTGCTGTTATCTTACTCAATTCTTACTCTTATTTGTTTTACCTAATTATTACAAAACTAAATATCTCGACTACTCACTCTAGCTTATTTCTCTCTCTCTCGTTTTCTATTATTAAATTATTATAAAACTAAATTTCTAGATTATTACTCTCTCTAGCTCATTTTCTATTATAACAGAACATGCCTTCTTAGGAAAGCAAAAGTTTCTGAGATGGGAATTTCTCTCTCTCTTTCTATCCATCTATCTATCCTTCCCTATTTTAGAGTGGATTCAAGAACTATTAAATTAGAGCGACAAACGAAGAGAAAACGGCACAGGAAATAGGAAAATAAATAATGCACTTGTTACCATGGCAAATAAGTTCCCGAAACCAATAAATAGAAAAGGATTCTTTCCTTTTAAGCTGAATTTTTCGTAGTTCTGCTTTTGTAAAGACACCAAAGTGCATCATTATAAAGCGAGAAAGAAGCCCTCAGAAAAAAAAAATGCTTTTTCACGAGTCGATTGTGCGGAATTCGTTTCGTTAAAAACATATTTGTTTTTTCAGAGCAAGAGATTTATTCTACGGAAAGAATAATACACAAAATACTTTCATAAGATAGAACATAAAACATATAATAGGAGGAAACAACATTCCGATGCTTTTTCCACTGAATCGAGGCATTAATAAGCTTATAACTTAACTATATAGTCCAGTCAATGAACACATTGTAGCGTGCATGGAAAATTCTTTAATTTTTGACTTCAGAATATCGTTAGGGTAGTTAGTAAGTAAACATAGCAAAAGTCCCCGCCCCTAGGTGGTCAGCTAAAGATGGGAGGAAGGAGGGAAGAAAAGGTTAGGTTTTTCGAGAAAATGTCGGAAACGGTGGAAAAAATGCGTTTAAAATAAAATTTCAAGCTAAATAAACTTTCTACGAAACTGTTTCTACAAATATTTGTCAAATGTCCAATAATTTTCCGTGTATATGTTATGAAAAATCGATAATTTTCGGAAACATTCTCTCCTTTTGTCAATCATTTGCTCCGAGTGCCTCTCAGGATCAGTATTCATGAAAATTGTCAATAGAAAAGTTGTAGAGCTTTAATTTTCCTTTAATTTGACATGCTATTTTGTTATATTTTATTAAAATGTTACAATCAAATCGATTTAAAAAGAAATGACTATTCAATTAAAAATTGCAAAAAATTAAATTAAAAATATAAAATTAAGAATATAATATTTAAGGTTCTTTAGAGCGAATTAAAACAAAAAAGAAAGCCAAAAAGAAGAGAAGAACAGGGGACATTAAATTAAGTAATTCAGCCCTCTACTTTTTTTAACATACATTTCGGAATGAATTTCATTACACGAAGGACATAACAAGAGAACTTTTTTTCCGAAACAAATTGTGGGAAAAGCTCGTAATTATGAACTTCTTATGCTGAAATTATGCGAAGTAGATGGTTAGAGCAAAAACTCCATTCTGAAATGATGCGTATACAACAGCGTTTCTCTAACCGCAGGTCGCTAGTCTAGTCAAGTTTTAATAGATCTAGATTAAATAATCTGTTAAGTTTTATACTTGGGAAAAGATTGGTTTACTAACTCCTAAAATTATTTTATCAAAGAAAATATCATGAGACAAGGCGAGGGTAAACATTTTGTTCTTTACTTTCAGACTAGACACACATATAAATAAACTGTTCAGTTTTATAGTTGGAAAATTGTTTTGCAATCAATCCCTAAAATTATTTTATGAAACAAAAATATAATGAAATAAGATGAATGTCAAAATTTTATTCTTTACTTTCAGACAAGATGCAGCAATAAATAACAATTAATAAATAGAATATTGTTTTAAATAATTTGTTTTGTAGTTAGAAGATTGTCTCACGACTAACTTCTAAAATAATTTTATTAAAAAAAAAAAAAAACTGAATAATTTGAAATATGGTGACGGTCAAAGTTTTGTTTTTTACTTTCAGAATAGATACACCACATAAAAATCTGATCAGATTTATAGTTGGAAGGTTGTTTAAGATTAATTTCTAAAATTAATTTAAACAGAAACAGAAATACTATAATTAAATAAGGTCAAAATTTGTTCTTTACTTTCAGACTAAATGCTACAATAAGGAATCTGTTCAGTTTTATAGTTGACTGATTGTTTTAAATAATCTGTTTAGTTTTGTAGCAGGAAGATTGTTTCACAGGTAACTTCTAAGATTATTTAATTAAACAAAAATATATCGTGAAAGAAGGCGAGCAAAGGTTAAAATTTGTTCTTTTAGCTTGGAATCATTAGATTGTTGAGTTTAAGAATGTTTAATCACACTAAATTTTCTTTATTACAATTCCCTTTTTAAATATGAAAATCTCCTTCAGCAAGAACATATATTGAATGACATTCAGTATAGGAGCTAAAATAAATATCACAAAGCAAATTAAAACAAACACATAAAAAGTTATACTTGCTTATGATGCCATAATCAAATTAATCAAGTTTCTGGGGGGGGGGGGAAGAAGGAAACTGAAGAAGTCCTTTAAATCTCAGGTTTGAATTCCTATCATGCAGTTTCTTTTATTGGTGATTCTTAAAAAGAAAAGTGTATCAACATTCGACACCCTTGAAAAATCAAAAAACGTTGATTAACATAAATGTCAAAAATGCGGGTTCACAAACTTTTGAACAAAAATGCTTGGTACTAATGAAAAATTGAAGAGTGGCAGTTCTGATGTATATTTTTTGGTACCGACAACGAACAAAAGTGAAGTTACTGAAATACTTTTGCATCAATCCAAATCAAACGTTGAATTTAACATTTAATTAATAAAGTTTCAAAAAGCTTAATGATGTACAGTCCTCTATGATTCGTCGAGACAATTGTCTTTTTTTTTTTTAAAGCAATTGATTGATAAATAAATAAACTCAGTACCACAGAAAAAAAATCAGTCTGTTGCAAAAATTACTGATTACACAAAAGTGAAAAATTAATTTTTGGACGCCATAAACCTCGAAATATACCCTTGCTAAAGACGAAAAAACTTAAAAATCAGAGGCAGAGGATTGCATGGAAAATATAAATGAAAGCTTTCAATCTCAGAACAGAACAGTTACGCCTCGCTTTTTTGTTCCGTGTTATCTACAGTTATCGAATGGGTCCAAACCTTAGATCATTAATGGTCTAAGGTCCGAACGCACCTTTCTCCACACATTCAGGTGGAAAAACCTGTTCGTGTCCGGTACATAAAACACCCTCGCACACGAGATTTCCTTGAAGCGAAATGATGCAAAACAAATCTTAGAGAGGGAGAAAAAAAAAGAGGAAGAGGGGGGGGGGAGAGAAGACTCTTTTTTGGAGAAAAAAGCTTTGATGTTTATGAATATCGATCGCATACTTTCTGACCTAAAATAGTTCGTTCTTTCCTCCTTCCATCAAAAGAAGAAGAAAAAAACTTAGATGTAGGTTTTAAATAAATTCCAGACATTTGTTTTAGGCGACAGAGATGAATGGGATCATATAAATACATAAAACACATATACACACATATACAAATAACAGGGCAGCACGCAATGGGGTTGAAATTCTTGAATACGTTTATGCAAGCCAGAAACTTTTAAACGCAGTTATTGAAAAACAATAAAACCATATATATGTATAGCAGAAATTTATTACTTGAGAAGAGTTAAATGAAAGGTAGTTAATGTTAATCGTCGATGGACTAAACCAAATTTATTATTGTCACTGCTCTTGGGGGGGGGGGGGGGGGGGTTAGTGAAGGAACTAAAATTAATTCGATTTTGCCGTTATCAAATGTGTATGATAATTTTTCAGAGATAAAACCTTTTGAGATGGAAAATGTTCTGGTGAATCAAACAGAAAAAAAGGTGAGTTTCAAATGCGTAAACATTTTAACAATGGGAGGTCATACTATAGATTATGTTTTTTTTTTTTTTTTTCAAATAATTCAAAAATATTTGCAGGCTTTTTAACAAGCATTAAACAAAGTAATGAATCTCCAACGCACTCAAGATTACTAGTAAACTAAAATTATATGGTGGAGCAATTTCTGGAAGAAGCCAAAGGAGTAGCGAAATAATTCAGAGCAAATAACCCAATGAAGACGTATCGCTGTGTCAAAAAATTGAAATATAGTTCACATAAACCACAACACGATGACAAATCTTCACGTTATTTCATCAGTCATGCATATTTAAATGGACCGGTGAACATCAAACGTGACAAAGTAGCCAACATCAATCCATCAGCAATCTATAGCACCGGTTGCCCCAAATAAAGAAGCACCGGTGAAACAAAAACTAGCCCACCAAAATTGAGACAGTAAAATGAAGACCATGATCCTACTTTTGCTTATCGCTTACGGCACCTGATCGTCAAATCAAACGAAAATGAGATCAATAAAATAGACAAACAATAAACCCATCATCGAAGTAGGAAAGTGTGTCATCAAAACTTACAGAGGTTATAAACAATTAAGGGAAACGTGATTGAAAATTGATCTTGAAAAAGTGGAGGAAGAGCTGTACCCAGAAGCTAACTGAACAAGTTAAAGATATAAACATCTGGTCGAAGCAACCTTGACCTAATCCACGTATCAAAATAATGTTGGAGGAAGCCCAAAATAGGTTTCTCAGACGAGCAGAAAACAATGAAAACTTCATTACCATTCACAATCAATATCTGAATGTTTATATATTTACTATTTTTTAAATTGATGAGAGCTATTTGAAAGTCATGTCATATAGGCTTATTGCTTAACAGAAAACACTTTATAAGTACAGTTTATTTCTTGAAATGGTCACTGCTAATGACAAATTGAAATGAAAAAAATAAGCAAACAGTGCGAACCAAAAATTTCTCAACTTCCACACCAGAAGATAAGACTTTTAGGTAAAGGATAATACAGTCGAACTCGCTTATAACGTGCCCTGATTTAACGAGAACCCTGATTAGACGATGAAATCATAGAAATGTTTTGTTGCTAAAATGTTAAGGCTATGGTAGCATAACTCGCTTATTACGAGCAAACCGTGCTTAAAGCGAGCAATTCTTGAGGGATTCATAAAATGCCCATTACACTCTTCCCGTCAGCTCATGTAATACTTTCTTGGAAAAATCCTTTTGACATGCTAAAGGGAATAGAAAGCTTGTAATGAGTTATAAATCCTGAGAACAAGTGTTGAAGGAATTTTTTTATTCAAAAACTTTTACCGAATTAAGGGGTTAAAGTTCCATTTTCTAGGTCATGAGTTTTCTCCAATAAACAATGACACAAGAAAGAAAATTGGAAGCAAATTAACCAACTTCTTCGATACGTCGTATAAAATTATGAATTTTTATGATTTTTTCAAAACTCGTTTTTAACGAGGACTTGGTTATAACGAGCAAATATCGCGGTCCCTTCAAGCTCGTTATAAGCAAGTTCGACTGCAATTAGAATCAAACACTTTTGCAGTACACAAATGTTCGTGCGAACTATAGAAAAGGCGGAAAATATATTGGGTTTCCTCGAGGTGTACGGTCTATCGCGCTACAGGGTTTGCATGGTCCGTGTCCCACTACCACCATCATTTTTTATTTTTCAGAACGTTTCTCTTCATTTAATTATTAAGGAATTTATACCTACTCGTTTCTAAAATCTGATGGACACTTGCCAATATTTCAATAAAAACTAATACTATAAATATAAAAAAATAAATTCCAAAAAGAAGAATATTTTGTACGGGCGATTTTTTCCAGGACGAATAAAACCGGACAACCTTGTCTACAGATAAGATAAAAAAATGGCAGAGAAAGAAGAAAAATGTATTATATTTTGATTCTTTAACTTTTAGAATATTTGAAATTTTGAATTTCAAAAAAAAAAAAAATCAAACGCAATATTTCTTTAACTCTAACTGCCCCCCCCCCCTCTTTTCCACGATGCTAAATTTTCATTCAAAATACGTTGCGTAAAAATAAGCTTAACTAAAATTTTGATGCGTATTTTCGATTTTCAATGCGTCAAATGTGTTTGTAGGAGAATTAAAAATACCTCTGCATGCATACATACATACATACATACACACAATGTATTTTATTCCGGAGAAAATGGGCGTCGAATAAACAAATTGAAATATTAACTACTACACTATAACTGTATGTTTCACGCCGAATACATGTTATAAGAAAACGAGATACAAGGCACAAATTTATAAAGTTTGTGCATTATTAATATTAAGCACTATAATTTAGAAAAGCAGTAAGGAACACATTTAGGCAACAAATTACCGCGCTGTACTATTATTTGTCATTAACACCAATCACGACCACGATACATTGTAATATTTTTAAGTGATGATTTAAAAAATAAAAAGTTTATCTTGTCTCAGTCTCAGCAAAAAGGTAATCTTTCAACAACGACACTCGCCGACACAATATTATCTCATTTTCTCTTGAAAGCTTTTAAAAATAACTTCCCTGTTGAAAGGAGGCTTTCTTTCGTCAATAATGCTCTTTTGTGTGTGAGAGAAAGATCTAAGCTAGATTAAATAATCACCGCTCGGCACGTCCATTCAATTAATGGGAAAAATAGGATGTAGATGAGAAATACTTGAGCATCCATCAAACTACGATAAATACTACTGAAGAGTTTTCTTGAAAGTTCAAGTTGTATATTCAAAAGTCTGGCTTGATTTTTGACGATTTTGAGAAATTGAATTGGCGGGAAAAGAAGGAAAACATAGCCTAGCCAGGGTTGTCCTATTTTGTCCACCCCGGTAAAAACCGCCGGAAAAAACTGTGCCGGACAAAATGTCATTTTGTCTATTTCGTCCACATCATCAGTTAAGTGAAAGTTTTGAGTGAAGTTCGAAAATAATAAATAATTATATTGATTTTTCCTATTTAAGTAATATTTTAATGTAAAAATAGCATACATAAATATGTAGATGAGCAATTGATCGTAAAATATTTTAAAGTGAAAATAAAGTAAGATCAGTTGAAGTTTATGTAAGTGTGTTGATAAATCAAATGAGTGTTAAAATGATAATGCATGTAATAGCATTTATAAAACAAGCACATCAGCTGTAAATTTTAAGATGTTGATCTGTGATATGGAGGTTTATTGCCTATAATAAGTGCATTTATAAAATTAAAAAGTAAAAATAAAATGTTTTTAAAGGTTGGAGTTTCAAAAAAATAATAATCATATTACAAAAAAAAAATTAAAAAAAGAAAAGAAAAACTACTTGATATTAATAAAAGAAATGTTGGTATGAAGTGTTCTTGGAAGTTCAAAAAAATAAAAATCATATTAAAAAAAAAAGAAAAAGAAAAACTACTTGATATTAATAAAAGAAATGTTGGTATGAAGTGAAATCTGTTCTTGCAATACAAAAGTGATGATCAGCAACAGGCTCTGACTAGACTGCTCCTAGTCAATTTATTAATCCCAATGAAGATTAATATGGCCTTTTTAAAGCTATCTATCTTCTTGCCTATTATAGTCTCTTCCGGTACACTGTTCTGAGTACCCACAACCCTACTAAAGTAGTAATTTTTCTTAATTTGTATGACATTAAAATATCCATAAAATATGCTGAGTACATAAATATTTTACTATGGGGTGACTTCAATAAAAATTGAAAAATATAATAGTTATAAAAATATTTTTAGCCTTTTTTTTTTGTATGTATGTCTCCTCTCCAAGCATTTCATTTGACTTTCTTATCGAGTTTATTTTCTTCTATTGTATATAATAGTCTAATCGTGTCCAATAGCTTATTCACATTGTTAAATTTTATTACTTTTAAGTAAATTATGAGCTAAAATAGCTGCTCCAATGTGTAATATTTTTTTTTTTTTAGATTTATGAAATTCTAAAGCTAATGATTCTATTTTAATTAAATGATTAATTCATAATAGAAAATGAATTAGAATAATATACTAATATTATTACCCCATAACAATAAATTTAGATATGTATAATCAGTTTATTTTTCATTTCGTCCATTTTGTTCGTTTCGTCCAGTTTTGTCCTGTTTCTTCCGGCGTCCTGGGACTTTTTGCAAAAAAATGGACAAAATAGCGACCATGAGCCTAGCACAAAGAAAGTCTGTGTTAGTGTTAAATGCTATATAAGCTGCAAAAATGTAAGTCAAGCATTTTGAGATTGTTCTTAGGAGAAGAAACGGACCAAGAGGGGGCAAGGTCTTAACTCCTCCCCCCCCCCCCCCGCAACACTTGGCTTCGTCATATTGTTAATAGGGCTCGACCGATGACATTTTTTGGCAGATGGGCCGATGCCGATTGTTGGCCGATTGTTCAAAGACGGCCGATGGCCGATGGCTGATTGTTTTCCACCAAATGGCCGATTGCCGATGGCCGATGGCCGATGCCGTTGGCCGATGGCAAAAAAAAAAATCAAACAGAAATAAATTGATAAGATTATCAGGGATTAAAAGGATCACTGATTCATTTCACTTAACTTCCTTTCTACGAATAAAGAATCGTAATCACAAAAAAAAAAAAAGAAAAATCAAATTTCTTGACCTAAATTTCTATTTTACGATCACCCAATTTAAACTTCACAAGTTTTTTCGGCACATCTGTACATGCATATGTACCTAAGAACATATAGATGACCAAAATATTCATTTTGAACGCCTCCTCAGTTAATTATCGCAAATTCCCTTGTGATGTCTTCATGCGCGTAAACTTTCGTCACTCAAAAACGTTATGAAATAGTAAGTTGAAAACTCATACGTACGTAGTATGATCTAAAAGTTCAAGGACAAGTTGTATAAAACCTTACCCTGAATAGTTCACATTACCGAAGCACAACTATCTACAAAATAGCCTTGGACGACTATGCACTTCTGCCAACATTCGTATAGCTTTTAGAAGCACTCCTGGAAGATATTTTTCGCAACCTCCTAAAAGGCCTCTTGCGCTGCTACTTTAAATTCATCGTGGGGACGAAGGCAACTTTCATGTTGAGGATGCACGGTTCGATTGGTCAATACTCTCATATGACAAACAAATAACATAAGGTTTCGTCGGACTTAGCTCCGTGTGACTTTTACCTGTTCCCAGCAAAAAAACATTTGCATGGACGCCACTTTCTTCCGTCAGGAGAAGATAAAGCTGCATCATAAGAAGGTAGCGAAAAATGGCTCCCAGGAGTGATTCCAAAAGTTATATGAACACTGGCAGAAGTACATAATCCCTCAAGGTGACCTTTTGAAGGTGGATGTGCTTCGGTAATGTGAACAATTCTGGGTAAGGTTTTATACAGCTTGTCCCCGAACTTTTGGATCGTACTACGTACGTTTTGTATAGGGTGTAGTTATGCTTCTCCTTTTTTGACAGCTGTATGATGAAAGAGAAAGAACAACAGCCAAAAAAAAGAAAGAAAAAAAACAAAGAAACTGTTAATCAACCTATTGATTTGTTTTTTTTAATTGAACATATAACTAAGATTTCAGTAATATTGTAATAATGTATGGATTTAGGTACATTAAAAATAGTTTAAAAACATTAAATTATGTTGTTTAATCATTCAAAAAAAAGAGAAAAGAATAAACTATGAAACCGTCAACAAATTACGCAATTAAATTGAAAAATTTCACGTAGACATTTTTTAGTCATCAAATTAAACGAAAAAGATAACAGATAAATTACAATATTAAATCATAATAGAAATATTTTTGTACTTATTTAAAATTTATGAATAGAAAAGTTTGCATTATTCATAAAATCTATAACAGTGACATAAGTTTTGCTGAAAAAAGAAATATCCATGAAAAGAGCGAGGTTCTTAAAACGCAGCTACAATAAACAAACTCAATATTTGCATTAAGTTAATAACTGAATAAATATAATACTTGATCTGTTGTTTGCACATAATATTGAACAATTTGATTGTTTAATCTTTTATGAAGCTTTACAAACAAGTTCAAATTAAATTTTTCAATTTAACAATAATTTTCTGAAATTTAAAAAATTGCATAATAGAAAATCCTTGAAACTATTCTATAAAAAACGAAAATAACTTATTCATTGATTTTATATAAATACATAAAAATAGTTACTTACAACAGAAAAAAAAATCGATCGCTATTAATGATGCAAAAAAGATGGCGCATTACGAAATATAGGTGAAACAAGTATGAGAAATACGCAAAATGACATTTCTTGACCAAAATAAATAATCGCTAAATATTTAAGAAAAGCTTGAAACGACGAGGGAGGGTTTGGGGGGGGGGGGTCACCCTCTGATTTTGGAGTAACTCACACTTCGGCCCCAACTTCGGCCTCATTTTTTTAGTACAGAACCGCTACCACCAACGCCTCGGAAGAGTTTCTGAATCTACTTCAACACTTCCGAAGAAAAAATTCAAAAGTCCCTTTGATTTCCGAATTATGTCACCATTCAAAACGTCTTTAATCAATTTCTTACATTAATGCTCTAAATTCTTTCTAAACAATAGATAAAGTTTGAAAAACAAATCTCTAATTTTATGAATGGTGTTAGTTTTAAACAACTTAGAAGTACAACTAGAGTTTAATTTCAGAAATTGAGGGAGTGGAAGGAGGGGCACGCAAGTGTTCTCGGAAATTGAAAAAATAGTCGTAAAAAACAGAGTTCAAAATAATCATAAACATGGCCAGAAAAAACTTTTTAAAACTTGCACCCGAGTTTGTTTTGACGTGCAGTGGCGGATTTAAAATTTAGCAATTGTTGAAATTGCGCGAGAGGCCCCATAACCATAGGGGCACCGTTGGAGTTACAAAAATGCTTATGATAAATGTTTTACAACTTCTGTGATAGAGAAATAGGGCCCCAAAATGTATTTCAACGGGCCCCAAACTTGTAACTCCACCGAAGCGATACAGAAAAGACTGCATTACTGTGATTCCTATTACAAATATCAAAAAAATTAAAAATTACCCTCGGTTCAACGGGAATCTAACAAAATGACCCAAAAACCGGTTTCGCCATCTCATATTTGTTTCCATGTTCTCCAATTCGGCAATATATCACCAAATGATGAAATATGTAATTAATAGCCACAAAAAATGAGTAAACTGGCTTTTCAGAGCACCCGATCGAAAACAAAAGGGAAGTGCACAACTGGAACGTACGCACACCCCACATGTGAGAATTTAACCTTCTACAGCTTACCCATTTTTGAGTTATGACTTATGAGAGATATATACGTACATCCAGCTGCAAGAAACAACGCAATAATTAACTTGTTTGTACCTGAATGCAAAATTAAAAATTCCTTCAGGGGTGACTAAAATAGAAATTCATACTGAAATTCAAGTAAAAAATTTTATAAGAAAACAATAACTCCCTTTCTTATGTATTAAAAAGTAAAACAGCATTGGTCCTTTTTTTTTCCTCTCAAAAACATCGGCCAATTCCATCGGCTTTTCGATGTATTTTAAGGCCGATGGGCCGATGTTTCCTGCAAGTTAGCATCGGCCGCCGATGCCGATGCCGATGGCTAAATTGTTGAACCATCGGCGCCGATGCATCGGTCGAGTCCTAATTGTTAATACAGTGCACTGTACTGATATGTAGAATGAAATTTAAGACAAAACCTAGGAAGGTATAAACGATTTCTGGAAGTAATACAGGCAAAAACTCCGTAAAGAAGCAGTGACCCATTTTAGGTTACAGATCGGACATGACTGTTTAGTTAAAATAGAGCATTTTTTTTAAGTAGGCATCTTCTCTTCCAATGTATGCCTGATTTGTAGGACAGGTACCATCAATTCAAACCAGCTTTTGACTTACAATGGACTTGAAAGAAGCTCTCAGAAAAACGGAGACAAAAGCAAATTGTAATCTGGGAAGTCAGAACCTTCATGAACTCTTCGTAAAGCATCCTTTCTTCTTATAATTTTTTTCATTTGTTTGTTCTAGTCTGAAATATGTTCCTCAAAAGAGTAATGTGAACTTTCAGATTTGTTTGGAATGAATTCTGCAATAAAGCTACATGCAACACAGTTGCGTAGCGAGAAAAAATCCTTGGGGGGGGGGGGGATTTTTTTTGAAGTTTAAAGTAAAGCCATGCCCTCAAGTTTACACACACACACACACACACACACATATATATATATATATATATATATATATATATATATATATATTACTCTTCATCAATTAAACAACAAAGGATATTATAAACGAATTTCTTCTTTGAAAATGCCCTGATCAATACTGCTCTGTCATAAGAAAGAAAGCCCTGTCTCCAAAAGAAAAATGGGAAGACATGAGCTTTTTACCGTCATAAAAGCTATTATATTAAACAAAAATCTTTTAGCTCATAAACAGAACCCTTCAGATTCGACTGAAAAATGATTTTTTGTTGTTCATGGGGGGGGGGGGGTTTCTAACCCGCCTATCCCCCCATGGCTACGACACTGGCAACACACATTGATAATCCTAGTGTGGTAATACAATAAAAAAAATTCTCGTTCTTTATGATCATACTGCCTTCAGGCGAAAATTCTGGCTGCGCTGGAGCAAAGGAATACGTAAAGAGCCCGTTTGTGAACAGCGCATAGTATATTTTTCATGATTCGTTGTGGATTTAAAAAAAAAGAAAGAAAGAAAAACAAAACTGGTTTTATTCTGAAAAATAATTGCTTACTTAACAGCGTTCTTCAAACGTTAAGCAGAACTCTAATAATCAATCAGCAGTGCATATCTGTGCTAGGAAGTCAAAATATAATTCAAAATTTAAAATTTTTTAAACACTCACACTTGTTTACTAATGTTTATCAAAGAAAAAATGCAATATATAAGAAAGAAGAAAAAGGAAACACGACTACAGATAACGGTAACAAGGCTCCATTTGAACAGTTTGTGTGAAATAAAGCGCACACTACACTGCATTTAATTTTCTTTTAACACATTTTAAACTTGCCTAACATTTTTTTTTTCTAGATTCCTTTTTTTTTTTTTTTTTTTTTTTAAATTTTAAATGTCAATCTTTTCACAAAACAAAAAAGGTAAATGCAGTGCAATCTCGTTACAACGAACTTCAAGGAGTTTAAGCAACGTAATGAACATTAAAACGGGACTGAACATGTATTTCGATGAAACAGATATTTCGTTGTATTGGTATTTGTTGCACCGGGATTTCACTTTATCACAAAATCGGATAAGCAAACCTGAGCATATTATTTTCATAACGAGGCGTTATGAAAATAATTATGTAAAAAAAAAGAAAAGAAAAAAATGCTATTTACTATACAAACATATGTTACATTCATAGAAACATTTTCTTACAAAACGCCGAATCATAAAATCACGTGAATAAAAAGTACCGCGTCGCTCCCGAATTAGAACTTATCGGAACGAAACTTAAAGTGCGAATAAAAAGTTCCTATCTTTATAACTTAGGGATTGTTTGTTCAACTTATCTACCGAAATGAGTAAAAAAACATTACTATACTAAAAGAGCAAACAAACTGATAAAAAAAAAGATATCAACTAGAAAATAATTCATATTTTTATTACATAACAAAAAGAATGAATAAATAAAGCATAATAAAACCTTTTTTGTTCAATTACTCAATTTCACTGAAGAAAATTTTCAATTTGGGTCTTTTTGCGGATTTTGATAAAATATATTCTCTTCAAAATTGTTAGAAAGCCACGAATAACCAATAATAAGCACAGTTCTCTCTCGCGTAGTTTTAAATGAGCATAAGAAAAAGAACCTATAAATGTTAACTGTTTAGTAAGCAGTTACAAAAGATAAAAATATCCCAATGATTTTTTTTTATTTTATATATATATAGAAAACACAATTGGAAATTGCTCAAACGCATGCAAGATTCATTGGAACAATGCAATATTCAGTACCTTCTTTGGATTATTAAAAAAAAAATTATAATAATTTTGCTCCTGCTGTGTGCATAATTTTAATGATGGCAGTTACACGCTCTATTCATAACTATACTTATTTTTAAAAAAATGAAATAAAATGACAAGCAAATTGTCTTGAATGTTTTTTTACGAACCGATTTTTGAATAAAGAAATACGTAAGTATGAAAACAGAAAAAAAAATCTCCCTGTCATAAAACCAGGGGCGCCGACTTGCAAAAATCATTGGGGGGGCTGGCCCAGTCATCACCGGGGGTTTAGGGGGTTATGTAATCCCATGGAGGTTCCCCCCCCCCCCAAATAAAGGTCGATTGTTGTGCCTTGAAAATGCCAATGTACATATTTTCTGGTGTGTATAATTTAAAAAACAAACAGTATGTGGCATGGCGTTTTCAAAGTAAAACAATCCAAAAATTGGTATACAAATTTTTCTGGTTCAACTAGATCATGTCACTTGTCTTAGTAAGAGACATTTTTTTGTTCTATTTTATGGGGAGTCATGCAGTGCCGTAGCTAGGCATGGAAAAGGTAGGGCGCTTGACTTGCATTGAAGGGCACTGCCAGAGACGTCGACTTAAAAAATATCGGGGAAAAGGGGGCATGCCGCAGGAAATTTTCTAAATTTGAGATGAAAAATAGTGAGTTTTAAAGTTTTTTTAAAATCATATAATCAACATTAGAACCTCGAAAACTCGACAAGCCCGACACATATTTTTTGGCTTCGAAAAACGGAAGAAATAAATACAAACACACACACAGTATTTTTGTAAAAAGGAAATTTAATTTACGCATGCTTTTTAAGACCAGTTGTTTTTACATTAGTGACATCGGCTAACATATTCAAGTGTAAACGCAGTCTCTCAATGTCTAGGTCATTTTTGAAAAACTCAGTTGATTTTTCAAAATGTTCTCTTCTCTTTCACCTCTGTTTAATAAAAGCAAGCACTCTTGTTCAACTGCAATGACCTGTGTGCTTCCAGTTGATGTAAATCGCCCAATAATGCAAAATTGCACCATTTTACAAACCTCAATGTATATTGCCTTGTAGTACAGTCAACTCCCGTCTTACGCGAGGGATACATTCCAAGATCTCTCGCGTAGGTCGAATTTTCGCGTTGTGGATAAGGGTATGTGTAAAATTTTTTATAAACGTACCCAATTATTTTAGACACTTGTAATCACCCCCTCAAACTGTTAAAAACCATCTCTTAACTAACTGTACATTCAGAGCTGTCCAAGGGGAGGGTTTTAGGGGTTAAACCCCTCCCATTGGGGAGAAATAATAAGCCAAGAGAATGTATATTTCACTTTTATTAATTTTAATGAGAAAGTTTGTGTGCAGTGCGTTAATTTTTTACAAACCAGAATGATATTTTGGAAAAACTATGGTGGAATAATATCTCAATGATTTGTCAATTAAAAATCTTACTTAACTGCATTAATATTACTTATGCATTAATGATTGTGTTTGGTAATTAACTTGCATCTGCGGTAAGCTCTTATTTAGTTGATTAAACATTATTTCAAAATGTAATACATGCTGCAATATAAAAGATTCTTTGGACAGTTTTTAATACTAATTGCAATATACCGCAAGTTTGTGAGGGATTGAACCCTTCCCCCCTCAGATAAAGATTTATAATTTTCAAAACCCCTCCCTTTATGAAAATCTGGACACGGGCCTGTGTACATTACTGTCTCTTACATAAAGAACTGAATGTTTACTTGTATTTAAAGAAAACGTTTTATTCAACATAAAATACTGCGACGATGTACAAAATCAATGATTAATGGGAAAGAAAGAAAAAATAAACCGGTATACGGTAGACACAGTATATAGTAAGAAAAGCAAATGCATCTTTAGTTGTACTGTACAGTCGATCAATTAATGATATTCGTACACAATACATGAGCAGTTTCCATTTTCATAAATTTTTGCAAGACACTACTCGGTGAATTTTTACGGATTTCCTTTTCTTGACTTGTAATTGTATGTACGGAAGAATCACTCATACCTACTTCTCGTGCTACCTTCAACGCATTTTTTAGTTGACCATCATCTTTTCAAGAAGCTCTAGCTTTTCTTTAATTGTCATGAAACTTTCTCTTTTTATCTTCACAAACTTTAGATGAAACAGCGCTCTTAGGTGTCATTATATTTCATTAACTTTCGCATTTAAAATGAAAAGGGAACTTCAACTCTCAGCGATGGTAAAAGGATAAAGATACATTCATGAGAAAAAATAATTTAGTAGCCAATAGTGTCGTGAACAGCTGCTCCCACGCTCGTCAAGGTCGCCACTCACACCCCTCTTGACCCCTGACCCCTGACCGGATGTGGGGGCTCTTTTCGAATGGGGTTGGTGGGAACCGGGTGACTGGACGAAGGGGAGAGATGCGGAGAACAGGACGAGAGAAGGAAGGATGCGATTAGAGCTCTGGAGATGTCTTGTCTCTCGTTGACTTTCTTGGACATTTTTGTTTTTCGAGCAATCATACTATACGAGATGTAAATATTTTATGTGAATTGTGATGTGTCCCTTTTTCCTATGTCAATAAAAAACCTTGGGACTAAAGTGCTTATTCTCACTTACATATCGGAGCGGCAAACCATCCCAAAAATATGGAAACTTACCCAACGCGGTACTCCGAATAAAACAATTATATGAAAGAGCAAATTCGCGACAATGGTGGCAGCGGTGAGGGATTGGTTTGGCTGCGACGATGATCTGATGATGAGAAATAGCTCCAACGGAGTGCAGTTTACAGATCTGGTTGCTGGCAAGGATTATAAGACGTGGCTCCGAATAATGACCGTTATTCAAGCCGTCTTCTGATGATGACGCCAAGATGTGGATCCAGTGGACCGTTATTCAAGCCGTCTTCTAATGATGATTCCGATAAGGGTATCCGATTGACTGTCGATTTAACCGTCTTCTGTTGATGACGTCGAGAAGTTGCGCCAGTGGACCACTGATGAGCCTCCATTCCGTTCGTAACGATGAGGACAGAAGAGCCCTTCGACTAGCCGCAAAGTGTTCTTTTTCGTGTTTTGTGGAAGAATTGGTATCCAGCAGAAATTGTGTGCTGCTAGTGATTCGTGTGTGACCGTCTTCGTGGTGATTAAGTTGAAACTCTCATCTGTGCACGAGTGGTAGTGATGATCCCGAAGTCTTCAATCGAGTGTGGTGAGTGGCATTTGCTTCTTTTCATTTTATTTGCTTTTTGCAGGGATTCTATTCGATCTTTAATTGTGTGTCAGTAATGTTTAACAATGTATATTTAATAGAATTAGAATGCTCTAAGAGGTGGCAAATTTAAAAAAGAAATTTTAATGTCATTCTTAAAGTAAAATATATTCTTATCTGTAATTCTGAATGCATTGTTGGTTAATGAAATAGCTTTAACGTAAATGTATTTTTGAACATATTTAAATATTGTCACTCGGGAAAGTTTTAGTTGAAGTATATTTCTTTTTGCTATTGTTAAAATAAGTAAATAAAATGGCTTTCCTAAAGAAAGGGAGAAAGGTAGATCTAATGGTGTTAGCAGAAGAAATGGGCTTGCAGGTTACACCTAACAGTAAAATTTGTGAGTTGATAAAACTAATTACAGAAAGTGATGATTTTAAAAAAGATGAAGAGGGGATAAAGGATATATATGGGAGTGTGGTGGAGGAAAGATTACGAAGGGAGGAACAGGAAAAAGAGGAGCGGGAGCGAGAGCGGGAGCGCGAACGTGAAAAACGAGAAAGTGAAGAGCGCATTGAATTGGCGAGAATCAATCAGCAGGGGGTATTGAGGGAACGTAGGAATTCTGATAGTGGAGGAAACTACCAGAGAGAGAGGACTTTGGAAGAGATAGTTAGAGCAGTTCGAGTTCTAACTCTTAGAGTGCCGAACAAAGCGGACGGGTGGAACCATTTTTTTCATAGTCTGGAAAGGGCATTCGTAAGCGAAAAGGTAGGGTCAGAACACAAAGCTAAAGTACTTATAAACCTTCTGGGAGAAAAGGCAGCCAATCTCTTAACCTATTTAGTTGACGACAAATATGATGATTATGCCGAATTGAAAAAAATAGTGCTTAAAGAGTATGAACCGTCTCCGCAGGTATGCTTAGAGAATTTTAGAAAGGCCAGACGGAGTGATGGGGAGACTTTTGGTCAATTTTCAACCCGACTGACCGCGTTATGGCAGTATTACTTGCAGTTAAGGGAAGTTAAAGATTTTGATACACTGAATCAGTTGATAATTGCCGACAAAATATACCAAGGGCTGGACGAAGAAACAGCGGTGCACATAGGTGTACGACAAGAAAGCGGGTGGTTTAAGCCGGAAAAACTAGGTCGTGAATGCGATGTGTTTTTTTCTGCTAAGGGAAAATCATATGGAATTCAAAAAGGACGGGGGGCCGAATTTTCAAACGGAAAGCCTCGGGACGAAAAGGGCACGGAAAAGAAAAACTTTGCTTCAGTTAAAACCGCGGCGCCTCAGTTTGATCGAAGTAGGAGCAAACCAAATAATTTGGAATGCTATACTTGTGGTTCAAAATTTCACCTGAAGAGAAATTGTCCTAAGGAAAATTCACAGAGGAAAACTGTAACCTCGGAATTTAAACCAAGGGCCAATGTTAATCAGGTTAACACAGCAGAAGGGTCTGGGGATGAAGAAGTGGTAGTTGCAAAGGTGGTTTCTTTGGGAATGCCTATTCGTAACCGAGAAAATCGGTTTTGCAAATTAAAAAGGGTGCCCGTCAGTGTGAATGGGAAGCATGCAAAGGCCTTATTGGATTCCGGGACGGAAATTACCGTCATTAGACGACAACTAGTAGAAAATATCCAAACTAAGGGAAAACCCGCAATATTTTTAAAGGGTATTTTTGGTCCAGCAGTAAAATGTCCGTTGGTGAATGTACCTTTGGGAATAGTAACGGGAGAAGGCATCAGCGCTCATCGAGAAGTGCTCTGCGCGATCGCGGATGAGTTAGCGGAGGAAATTTTGCTGCCCCCGGAGATTTTTGAAATGCTTGGCGAGGGAGGGGGGATTTGCTCACCCACCCCAGCGGAGGAGTCGTTCTCAGGAGAAAAAACGAATCCTAGTAGGGCAGGAAAAGAAGAAAGGGAGGAAACTCAGCAGAGTTTGCCACGAAAGGGGCTTTCTGGTCAAGCGGTGGAAGAAGTAGTGGGGGAGGAAGATTTTGAGGTCACCTCGGGAAGAGATACGCGATCGGCGGATGGAGGGAGCACCGGAAGAGAGCAGAATTCGGGGGAAAATGGGATAGAAGAATTCGGTGGTCGAACAGCTGACCATTTTCGCCGGAAGCAGGAGCTGTGCGAAGGACTCGCTGAGGGATGGAAAAAAGCCCAAGAAGGAAAGGGAAATTATTACGTTGTAGATAACGTTTTATTTCATAGGGATACGGTTTTGGGGGAAAAGGTGGGACAATTGGTGGTCCCAAAGGATTCCAGAGAAGAAGTTATGAGTTTGGCCCATAATTCCGTTTTCGGTGGTCATATGGGGGTGAGGAAAACTCTAGAGAGAATTAAATATTCATTCTTCTGGGAAGGTCTACGCTCCGATGTTCAAAGGTTCATCGCAGCCTGCAAAGAATGCCAATTGAGGAAACCTATTAAAGTGTCAGATAGGGCCCCAATAACTCCTGTTTCGCGTCCAGATTTACCGTTTCAGGTGGTCAATGTTGATTTAATTGGACCAATTGAGCCAGCCAGCTCACGGGGTCATAAGTATATTTTGTGTTTGGTTGACCAACATACGAGATGGGCAGAAGCCGTACCGCTTACTAGTATTACCGCTAAAGCTACTTGTGAAGCGTTACTAGCAATTTTTTCCCGAACAGGAATTCCAAATGTTATAGCTTCGGATAATGGCCCGAACTTTAATGCAGAGTTAACGAAGGAATTTGAAAAAAGGATCGGGTCGAGCCCTAGATTTTCCACGCCTGCATATCCTTTGAGTAATGGATTAGTGGAGAGATTTAATCAAACTTTAAAAAGGATGTTACACCATGTGATCAGAGAGGAAGGGAGGCGGTGGCACCTACAAATTCCTTATGTTCTTTGGGCATATAGGGAGGTACCCAATACTACGACGGGAGTTGCGCCCTTTCAACTCATGTACGGCAGGCCACCTCAGGGTCCCTTAGCAATCCTAAAAAATACTTGGACGGGAAAGTTTGATAATTTGCAATTAAACACGACTCCGGTTTCAAGTTATTTGCAACAGCTAAAGACTAGGTTAGAAAATGCGGCAAGAGAAGCGGAAATTACCGCAGAAATCGCTCAAGAAAGAGCTGCGCATTATTACAATTTACGATCATCGGATAGAAAATTTGAGGTAGGAGAAAGTGTCGTGGTTTTAATTCCCGATTCAACAAATAAAATTTACGCGCGTTGGCAGGGGCCGGCGACGATAGTGGAAAAGAGAAACAAGCACTCTTTTATTATCCAAATGCCCGATGGTGCCAAAAGACATGTGCATCAAAATAAAATACGACACTATATATCAAGAGCTAATGCTGTAAACGTGATTTTTGAGGGTGAAGAAGAATTTGGGAAAGTAGAATTAATGCCAACTACAGAGAAAGGCAGTAATTTTCTGAAAGCGGTTAGTGATTTGAAAATGCCTCATTTAACTCCCTCACAGACAAACGAGGTAAGGAACTTGCTTACCCAATATGAATATGTTTTTACGAAAACAGTTCAGCCAGCTGGGGTTGGATGTCATAAAATTGAGCTAAAACCCAATTTGGAGTATAAGAAACCGCACTGCTACAGCATCCCTGTTGCTTATAGAAGGGAGGTGGACAGGCAAATCCGGGAATTACTAGAGTTAGATCTAATTGAGCCATCAAAATCAGAAATTGCTCATCCCATTGTTTGTGTGGCTAAAAAGGATGCATCTATTAGAATGTGCGTAGATTTTAGGGCATTGAATGCGGTAACGAAAATTCCGGTATTTCCAATGAAAGACATGCAGGAATTAATTTTTGAAGCTGGATCTGCACAATATCTTACAAGCTTAGATTTATTGAGGGGTTATTGGCAGATAAAAATGGATGAACGGAGCAAACATCTAACGGCGTTTGCAACTCATTATGGGGTTTATCAATGGAAAACCATGCCCTTCGGGCTTGCCGGGGCCTCTGGTACCTTCCAAAGAGAGATTAACCGGGCGCTAGCTAAGCATAAAGATTACGCGCAAGCATACATCGACGACGTAATAATTTTCTCAAAAACATTCGAAGAACATTTGATACACGTAAAGGCGGTATTAACGCACCTGCAAGATTTAGGGTTTGCTGTGCGTTTTGACAAATGTATTTTTTCGGCTAGAAAAATCAAGTATTTGGGTCATACAATAGGGAGTGGAGAGCATGCGCCGGACGAAGAAAAAATAGGGGCGATAAAAAGATTAACCAGGCCCACTACTAAAAAGGGGGTAAGATCGGTGTTAGGACTGATGGGGTTTTATCGAGAATACATACCTCATTACGCTGAGATAGCAGCCCCGCTTACGGAACTAACAAAGAAAAAGGGTCCGAATTTAGTCAGATGGGGAGAGGTGGAAGAGAGAGCCTTCGAAAGTTTAAAAACTGCTTTATGTCGGGTCACGGCGCTATCCACCCCGAATTTTGAGGAACCATTTCAGGTGCATTGTGATGCGTCAGACTATGCCGTCGGTAGTTGTCTAACACAACTAGATACGGAAGGAAATTTCCGACCTATCGCTTTCGCTAGCCAAAAATTTTCAGGTAGTCAGAGAAATTGGGCTAGCATTGAAAAGGAAGCTTGGGCGGTACTCTTTGGGCTAAATAAATTTGACAAATGGATTTTCGGGTCGCAGGTGGAAATTATCACTGACCATAACCCACTGAAGTATCTTAATGAGACGACTCCTAAGAGTCCTAAATTAACACGCTGGGCATTAGCTTTGCAGCGGTGGAGCCATTTTATTACCCACCGTCCTGGGAAGCAGCATTTAAGCGCTGATGCACTCTCCAGGCTGGAGTAGAATATAATGTTAAATGCTTGTAAATATGTTTTCCATAGTAATGTGTATCCCTGCAGATTGCAATTAAAATATTGTAAATTGAAGCATTTGTCATTTTGCCTGATGTGTTTTGTTCCAGTGTTAGACGTTTGTGCTACTATGTGCAGTTAGTGAAATTAAGCCCCTATAAAAAGGAGCTAATTTTCCCTCTTGGTGGGGGCGTGTCGTGAACAGCTGCTCCCACGCTCGTCAAGGTCGCCACTCACACCCCTCTTGACCCCTGACCCCTGACCGGATGTGGGGGCTCTTTTCGAATGGGGTTGGTGGGAACCGGGTGACTGGACGAAGGGGAGAGATGCGGAGAACAGGACGAGAGAAGGAAGGATGCGATTAGAGCTCTGGAGATGTCTTGTCTCTCGTTGACTTTCTTGGACATTTTTGTTTTTCGAGCAATCATACTATACGAGATGTAAATATTTTATGTGAATTGTGATGTGTCCCTTTTTCCTATGTCAATAAAAAACCTTGGGACTAAAGTGCTTATTCTCACTTACATATCGGAGCGGCAAACCATCCCAAAAATATGGAAACTTACCCAACGCGGTACTCCGAATAAAACAATTATATGAAAGAGCAAATTCGCGACAAATAGCAAAGCTGATACGAACACACCACGATTCTCTTCCGAGAAGTTTCGTGTTGCGGTGAGGAATTCGCGTTAGGTCTGAATACTGGAGAAAAAATCGTGTTATAGCTATTTCGCATAAGTAGCGCGAGTCAAATGATTTCCTTTGGGATTTTGAAAGTGTGCGGTGAGCTGCCTTCATTGTTTTCATACTTCTTTGGTACACGTCGATTCCGAGGAAGGGAAGGATCATCATTTTGTGAAGGTTTTCTTTTAAACACGATTCCCAAAAGTATTCAAAACTATCACGCCTCCCATTTTATATACAAATCAAACTCTCATATATATTTTTCCAGATCAGCAACATTTAGGTGAGCGCGCCGCAGCGCTGCCCACCGGCAACAGACTTGACCCGTAAGTTCGCGCACTGGGACAAATTTTTACAGTACTGGCAGCACTGTAACACTATCATCATTCGCACCACTCGTTTTCAGTTAACCTGCTTACACAACCGTAATAATTATTTGTTTTAACTCATTACTGAATATATTTTACAAGGTAAACTATCTTCAAACAAGGAAAATAACAGATAAATTTATGAGTTTAGAAAGCATAATGTAACTTATAATTTTCTTGATTTATTGGGGGGGGCTCTGCCCCCTCAAAAATATTTTTGAGGGGGCTCGGGCCCCCTCAAGCCCCATGGAGTCGGCGCCACTGCATAAAACATGTAAAGGGGTCAGGAGAAAACGAAAACTTCGTCAGTCAATTTTTTCAAGAAAACGGAAAAAAAAATGCCATCTAGTGGTTGCTAAAGTGTATTTATCGAATAGTCTATCACGTCTATCATCTAATGTACAAAACCCCGTATGTCAACTAAAGTATTTGAAAATAGATGGTACTGGTGGATCACTTTAATCAAACATTCAAATGCGTTTTTCTCAAAATTAGCTTTTTTGGACTTAAAGGGGTTTTCCTTTGTACGCTCCATATATTTATTTTATTTGTTTGCAATCAAATTCTCCCGCATATAATTTTAAAAAAGTACATGCATCAATGGCGTAGCTACCACGGGTACCACTCGGGATAGTACTTTATGGGGTCAACACCCCCTCCCCCCCAAAAAATAATAACAATATTTTAATTATCATTATAATATTAATGTTTTATGAAAACACGAAGTTCATACACTTTTCGGAAACAAAGTTTAATTCATGTGGTGAAAAGAAAGTACATTAAACGACAAGTAAAAATTATGACCGCATAAAATTTGACTTGACGCCACACGCAACATCCCCATCTCGCCAAATATTGTACTCCATTTTCGTTGGAATTTGGTAGATCAAATATAATTTAAGAATTATTTTGGAAAAAATTTCAGAATTGAAGAATTTTATGTTTTTTTTTTTATAAACTCTTAAATTTATTTTGGGTGTCTCCCTCCAGATAGGTATCTCTCGTTGCGAACCGTCCCCCAGTAATAAACGCTACTGCACATTTTTATATCTATTTAAACACGTCAAATTCTCACACTTTCCACTGAAGAGACCCGTCATCATGACGGGTGAGTTCCAAGCCAGATACAAACATAAATTAAAAAACTTCGAAATGACGCAACGATAAACAATGACGAGTGCGTTGGCCAAGTGTGATAAATGACACCTTAAATAACGACACCTACCTTCAGCCATAAGTACACCTACGACAGCATTTAAGTAAGCTGTGTAGGATTTCAAGAAACCTACATCCGTCACCATCAAACCGGTTAGGTTCAAGGACCGGCGAGAGAGGAATTTTTAATTAAAGGGAAATTAGAAATTGGAGAAATCATTCCACGTTCGCCAGATACGGAAAAACCGTTTGAAAGAAAATATTTAGAATTCCCGTTGTCATTCGAAGTCGATGAAAGTTCTAGCTGGAAATTGTTTTTCTTCCCCCCTCCTCCATACTTAGTAACTGCTTTCGAAAATCAAGCATAAATTAAATTCATTTTAACAACAAACAGTTAATAATAGGAAGCAGACTAAAACAATCAGGAAGTATTTCGAAATTTTTGAAGAAACTTTTCTTTATATGATTTAGGAGGCTTCTAATCGATTATGAAAAGAGGTTGCTGGCAGGGAAGTTTCCATAGGGTATACTGCCGTGTGCAGGTAAACGGCAGAAATAAGGTTTCGAGATAATTGAAGAAACGCGTTTTGGATTCAATACTAACAATAGGAAAATGCTGGAATTAGATGTCTTTTTCGCGCCTTTTTTTCAGCGGAAACCATATAAGCGATTTTGTATAATAAAGATAACGTACAATAGATGGCAAAAAATGAAAAAATTGCAGTTACTGCCCTTTACCTGCACACGGCAGTATACTCCATATACGCCGTATACTCTCAAACATTTTTTAGACATATAGCGTATACCCTCAAGCTTCAAAAAGCTTCATTTATCATTCAGATTCTATCATCGCATTTTTAAATTTTCCTAAAGCAAAAATAATATATTTATGATAACCACATTCTCCCACAAGTAACCTCATTTCTTTATATTTCTTAGCACTTACTAAACCTTTTGAACGCCTTATAATCGCATAATACAAATTTTGCGCGTAATGGATTACTGGGAATATACCCTCAGGAAAATTGATGGGAATATCACTGGTTGTTGGGTAGTAGAGACAGAATCAAATTGCCAATTTCAAAATTGGCATTTAACTTACGACGCCGACAGAAACTGTCGATAGCACCACATTGATCCAAAATTAAAGCGACAGTCAATTTCTATTGACACTCATTTGATTCATGCGCGAACAGGCTGCGGAGTCGGAGCCGTGCAGTCGGACTGATTTTGGTAAAAGAGTCGGAGACTCTAATGCCCAAAGTTGGAGTGAGGATGGATACAAAGGAGGGGCGATCGCCCCCTTCTTGAGCAGAGATACAGGAACTTTCTTCAGGTTTATTTTCGATATTAAAGTTCCAAAAAACGAATTTTACATTAACTTCGATGCTGTCAGGAGAAAGGGATCTCTTCTTCGGCATTCTTAATGAATTGAAGTCTTGAAAACGCATTCGTAGCTCATCTCTTTTTCTGTGCGATAGGGACTAGAGCTTTCTACAGGATTTTTTATTTTAACTTTAAATTCCGAAACCTCAATTTTACACGATCTTAGATGATATTAAAGATAAGTTCAAGGGCTCCCCCTAGATATTTTTCGAAAGAAACATAAGTGTAGGACACCATTGATTACGTAAGGTTAAACGATGGGGTTCAGTACACCCCTTTGAAAAATTTTAGAAATTGAAGTTCCAAACACTGTTAAAACTACAGGTTGCGATTGGCACCTTTCAAGGGTGAAAAGCTTGTTCACCAGCGACACCCTAAACGGTGCCGAAATGTCACCCTTAAAATGGGTGAAAAACTGGCACCCTTAACCACAGCGTGCACAGTAGGTGAAAAGATGGCATACTAGGAGTGAGAAATGGCACCCTCACTTTTCCCTATTGCAGGTTTTAATATTCAGTTCTTGCGGAAAGGGCGCTACCCCTCCCCCAATGGAAAATAGATAGCCCCTCATGTGGTACGGGGAGGGGGAGGGTTTTTTTGGGGGGTGGGGGGTTCAGGGGGGCTGTTCTCCAATACAAGATCTTAAAATCGATAGTTTTTAAAAACATCCCCTTTTTTGACTGAAGCAGTCTGCGCCATGACTGACTCCCCCCCCCCATTTGGTACACCCCGCTGTTTTTAATCTTATTGGAATAGATTTTTTACTATCCAGATGGCCGATGGCTGTTCCCTATTGCAGTTCCTTGCGGAAGGAGATGTTCCTCCTACATAGTAATTCTCCTCCCCCTCAGGCCATGGGGGTGGGGGGAAATCCCCCCCCCCACCAAAAAAACAAAAATAAAACTAAAAATTTTCAAAAACCAACCTTAAATATTAAGTCTGCGCCACCCGCGCAACTACCCCTCCCCCCCCCCCGCCCATCGCAGGCCACACTGCTTTTGTCCTTATTCGAATAAAATGCTTAAATTTTTTATCCAGATGGTCGATGCCAGTTCCTATTGCAGAGTTACTGGCGTAAGGGGATGCCCGCCTAAATAGAAATTTACCCTACTCAGGTCATGGGGGTGGGGGGTGGGGGCTCCTCCCCCCCCCAAAAAAAAATATTAAAATTAAAAATTTTCAAAAACCAACCGTAAAAATCTGAAGTTTGTTCCACCCGTTCAACTATTCCCTCCCCCCCCCCGTAGGCAACACTGCTTTCGGTCTTAATGGAACAAAAATAGCTTGAACGTTCTTTTATCCAGAGGGCCGATGGCTGTTCCCTATTGCAGAGCCACTTGTAAAAGGAGATGTTCCCCTAAAATAGGATTTCACCCTCTTAGGTATTAGGGGGGGGGTCTGGGGCATCCCCCCCTCCTTCGAAAAAAAAAACAAAGCTATCAAAAAATGTAACAAACTAAAGTTTTTAAAGAAAAAACTTTAAAATTTTGAAGCTTGCGCCATGACCCGCTCTACCCCCCCCCCCCCCTCGTAGGACTCACTGCTTTTGATCTTATTGCAATAAATTGCTTGAATTTCTTTTATCCAAAAGGCCGATGCCTGTTCCATATTGCGTTTACTTTCGGAAAGGGGGTGCTTCTCTGAAAGTAAAAGTTAACCCCCTTAGGTAAAACGGGGGGGTGGGGTGGTCAACCCCCCCCCCCCCCCAAAAAAAAAGAAAATTACCATAAAAACTGAATTATTTAAGAAATAAACCTTAAAAATTTGAAGTCTTTGCCATGACCCGCTACATCACCCCCCCCCCCGTAGGCCCTACTACTTTTGGTCTTATTCAAATAATAAGCTTTTTCTTTTAATCCAGAAGGCCGATGGCTTTTCCCTTTATCAGTCACTTGTAGAAGATGTTCCCCCTAAAATAGTATTTCACCCCCTCAGGTATTAGGGGGTCTAGGGCATACCTCTCCCCCCCCCCCCGTCCTTAGAAAAAAAAATTAAAACCATCAAAAAACTAAAATTTTTAAAGGAAAAACTCTAAAATTTTGAAGCCTGTGCCATGACCCGCTGCAACCCCCCCCCCCCCCCGTAGGACCCACTGCTTTTGATCTTATTGCAATAAATTGCTTGAATTTTTTTTATCCATAAGGCTGATGCCTGTTCCATATTGCGTTTACTTTCGGGAAGGGGGTGCTTCCCTGAAAGTAAAAGTTAACCCCCTTAAGTAAAACGAGGGGGTCAACCCCCCCCCCCCCGAAAAAAGAAAGAAAATCACCACAAAAACTGAAATCTTTAAAAAATAATCCTTAAAAATTTGAAGTCTGCGCCATGACCCGCTCCATTCTCCCCCCCCCCCCAATAGGCCCTACTACTTTTGGTTTTATTCGAATAAATAGCTTGATTTTTTTTTAAATCCAGAAGGCCAATGGTTTTTCCCTACTGCAGAGTTATAGCGGAAGGGGATGTTCCCCTTTAAATAGGAATTCGTACCCACATGTTATGAGGGGTTTTTTGGGGGGGGGCACCCCCCCAAAAAAAAAAATTTATAAAAATTAATTTTTTTTAAAAACAAACCTTAAAAATATGAAGTCTGTGCCACTCGCTCAACTCATTAATGTGGTTTAACTGTAACAGGAAATTTCTTAATTGACTGTGATCAACCACTGGTACCACGGTATACTGAATTCCACTTAGTGGTGGTCTGAAACAATTTTTACTCGTCTCGGTACAACAGACCACCAATGGTTCTGAATGCTTGTCATTGCATAAAAATTTTTATTGCAAATACAAGCCAAGGAGCAAATTTGTAAAAAGTTGCTAGTACAGAATGTGCTAATAAAATTGTACATAAAAACAAAAAACAAGCAAGGGTTACAGATTTCTTCCACTAGCCCATTGGTAAAGAGTTGAGGGGGGGGGGGTGTTACACACACTCCTCCAAGTGAAACGATACCTCTGGGGGTGCTGGACCAGGGATTGCTCATTTTCTGGTCTGAATCAGAAAATCAGAGCTATCTTCAGGGTCACATCCAACTGGTTAAACCACAAATAGTGGCAGGTACGGATTCGATTCTTTACCCTAGAGCGACGAGTGGTAAAGAATCGAATTTTTAAACAATATGCTTAGATTTTTAAGCCCTGCAGACCCTTATCTGATACAATATGTAAACTCTGAGTTCTACTGTGTTTTTTGAAACCCATATCAATTTTTCAGATTTTAGAATATCTCTTACAGTAGAACTTCAATTATCCACACTCCTACTTTCCGAATTTCTGAAACAAAAATACAGTAAAACCTGTAAAGTTGATCACCCTTGTAAGTTGACCGCCTTTTTTCAGGAACGTAATTAGCCTTTATAGTATAAATCAACCTCTATAAGTTGACCATCTGTTTAAGTTGATCAATAAAAGTAGTGCACCGCAAGTGGTCAACTTACACAGGTTTCACTGTATAAGATACATTTTAAAAGAGACTACCAATCTAATGTAGGCACAGCATAAACGTTAATGGGATGATAAAAGTAAGATAAATTTTTAAAAAGATTAGACTACAAACCTAGTGTAGGTGCAGCACAAACATTATTGGGATGAAGAGTCAGTGTCATAGTGTAGAAGCTTCTAATGTACAGCACAAGTAAATATACTCAGCACACACACAAGTAAATGTGTTGACTTTCCTTTCAATTAATCAAAGACTTTTTCTCTAAAAATGTTCTTTTCTCTCCTTTTCAACACAAATATTCACTAATTAAAATCCAATCATCCGAATGGGGTTCAGTTTCAATTGAATCAGAAAATTGCAGTTCCACTGCATTGCTATTTCAATTAATATTTTTATGTCATTCTATTAAATTACCAACATATGTATTCTAAAAAAATATCATTATTGTAAAAAATGTTAATTTAAATTCATTAATTGCTACACTCTTCATGGTTAAAGTTAATTTTCCAAACAACATATTTCTATACATTTTTTATAGTCAATGTGTTGAGAAAATTTTTGTTCCATGAAAACAAGAAACAAGAAAGGCACAACAATGTGGCAATTAAATGTTGTACAACAACTTCATGTAGACACACATTGTAAATAAAACCCTTTTACAATGCAATCAAGATATGAACTTAAGGAGAGCAGGATTGTAAACAGCAAGTTTCCCCCCCTTTTTTTATGCGTGCTTGTACCCCAATAAAATTTTCCAGTCAAATTTTAACTTAAGTTTTTCCTAGCAATATTTCAATAGAATTTCTTTATATTTTCTTCAGTTAGGCCAGAAAAGTCAATCACTTAAGCTTACAGTTTCTATAAAAGTGAAGTTGAACAATAATAACACTAAGTAAGGAAAAAAGATTTTAAATTTATTTTATAGAAACATTTTCCCACTATACCTTTTCTTACGTATTACTAAAGACTTCGTAACTAATGAAAAGATATTTTTCACCACAGGGGGGGGGGGGGGGGGGGGTCACCCTCCCCTGAATTCGCCCTTGGAAACTCACTGACAGTGTGGCGAGATCATGCGTAGGTGGTTGAACCGTTATTTGCTTTGAGAAAACCCTGTAGTCTGTTGTTATGTGAATATGAATGCTTGATAGACATAACTTCAAACTGCACCTTTAAATCTACCTTACAGATACTTCACTTGAAGGTCTGACTAAAAAAGAAATACCTTGGCAATTAGTTATTTCAAAACAATATTATTCTACAAACCATGTTATTATGAATTTCCTCACAAATTCTAAAAACAATGTGTCAGGAGCCCACCAATTTTCCTTGCCTCCAAAGATTTTACAATTTTTGTCAGTCTGTGCTTACCCATTTTTGGTTTTCGCTGGACACCAAAAAACCCCAGCTGTTGAAAACACAAAGCATGTTCTTCCAACTGTCATTACATATGAAAATCTGAATTTAACTTATGCAGTAACCAAAACTATATACTGAAGCTGTCTAAATGCTGATCCTAACATTCTACTCGAGATATCAACCATTAAACCCAATATATTAAAATTGCATCAGTTAAAACAACTTCACATTTCAATTTTGAATTCTAATCGTTTTGTTGTAACAATTGTTTTCTGTCTGTTCAACTTGATTTTTGTATTTCAGAATTGGTAAATAAAGTTAAGCATTATAAGCTACCTTTTATTAAAAGTACTGTAGGATGGGATAACTTTGGAACATTTTTCAAAGTTTAACTGTTCCTATTTTTATTTTCAAAGAAAAAAGCTAAATAATCACTAATATGTCAATTGAGTATTCCTCTTACAAGATATGGCAAAAGAATAACTCTAGTTATAGTGACATTTTATTTAAAAAAATCTAAATTTGTCCTAATCTTACCCCATTGATTGGGGTAACATTGGAACAGTGCTTTATCCCAATTCAAAACAGTAGGAAACATGACTGCGAACCATTGTACCATAGGTGCCTGATCCACACTAGGAACAACAAAGGAAATGAGTTTATATTAATCCCAGAGTCAGATAAAAATATAAAGTATCTGCGCACGCAACTCAAAAGTATCTGCAAGCTAATAATTGTCTAACACGTTTTTTTAAAAAAATGTGGGGGGGGGGGGGGGGGGGGGGGTCGGATTACAAAAAAAAAAATTAATCACAAGAAATTTCTTCATTTTGTAAAAATTCGTTATCTAAAACAACATTATAAAGCACAAAATTGCAAATAATTGCAGGTATATGCTTTGAGGTTACAAGGAACTAATTTTCATGCCAATTATATATGAGCCTATTTATGCAAAGACCTAAGTTAAATTTCAAAATTTTAAAACTAAGCTTCTTTTAGCGATATCTTTGCATTTGTAAGCTCACATAATTTTGGGTATTATATCTCCACTGCAGATAATACATTGGTGGGACCTTTCTCTTCTTAGTCTGTCAAGTCGAGAAATTAATATGATATCCAAATTTCTGAGAACAAAGGAAAAACTAGCAATTCGCTGCTTCTTGGAAATGCTCTGTTGAGGGAATGGACAAAAACGAGTGCAACAAATTTAGTAGCAAGAGTTATGAATACGTTATGCTATTGTTACGTTTATGCTATTCGTTTATAACTTTTACAAATTAGTTAAATATCACTTTAAAACAAATTAGAAATAAGAATTTGAACAATTATCGCGAGATGCGTGTGCCCGCAGCGAATACATCCACCACACGCTTGGGTGTATATACGATCTGGAACTATCTTTTACAATCTAAATAAATAATATCAACGAATTTAATATCAAAGAAATTTAAAACGAATTAGAAGAAAAGAGTATGAACTTTTACTATTATCGGAAGACGTGCAACTCCGCAGCAATGTATCCGCACGTCAGTTGAAGTATCCCCGCAGGACGTGCGCACGTGCGTCTACATTATTTAGCTCTGATCAATCCTAGAATATTATATATTAAATAGATAATTAAGAACAATGCATTCTAACTAACAAGTAAAAGATTATGATATTATTTTAAACTGCTATGAAATTTTTTAAAAAAAGATAGTGTAACTAATACTATTTAAACACTTTGTAAAGTTTAGTTTTTGTCAACCAAAGCCAAAATAAGGCTGAAAACTTACAGCCCTTTAACTTTGAAAATTTCTCAGTCCCAAAGTAACCTCGTGAAAAGATGAAAATTTACAATGTACAGGCTGTAAAACATAAACATAGTTATTATACCTTACAACATAACCAGTTATCATGATTGTCAGTTATGAAACCCTATATCCCCAGAAAAGAAACTAATCAGTTTATGCAAAATTTCTGATCAATAGAGACGTACCGAGTAGCACTTTGGCCGAGTAGCAGAGTACTCGGCCTTTCGCAACTCAGCCGAGTACCGAGTTCCAATTATGTTTTAAGAAGAACCACGGACACACACCTGACAAATTGTGAACTCATTGGAATAGTAGTATAGACCTCCATATAAAAAAAATAGTTTTTAAAACAAACTTCCAGATGAAATTTAATTATGTATTATTTAAAAGATTTTATTTGTGTCAATAATTCTACAAATAAGTTATTTTTTAAAGTAAAAATAAACAAATACATAAAAGGTAGGATTATCAAGTGTGAATTAAAACAAATTATATCAATCTATACTTCTAGTCTTACAAATGTAAATAATTTTTTTAAGCAAATGAAACAATGTTAAAAGTACAAATGTGCAGGAGCAATGCAGACACATTCTTCTGCATTACAAGGAACATCTTTTTTAGTGCATAAAATGTGAGCAAATGAACATAAAAAAATCTGACTTTTGTCAGATGTCTTTAAATCCATAAACTCACATTTTGTGCATTATAAAAAGCATTCCTTGTAATGCCAAAACACGTGCATACAGAGTTCCTGCACATTTGTGCTTTTAACATTGTTTTATTTTTTAAGAAAGGGTATTTTTATGCTTCTTATAATTTTGTTAGTGGCAAAAATCCATTTAATATAAAAATTTCATATTTTCTGTACTTGCCTTTTTGCCCCATTTTTAATATTTAAGTTTCTTTAACTTGGGGGCATTAAAATATAAGATTTACTCCATTGAGGCATAACAAACTTCATTATTCTCAGAATTTGAATTTGAATTGTAAATGATTGCAGTATATTATTTATATGCTTGCATTTTTTTTATTAATTGTAACATCTGCTTTGAACATTATTCAATTTTTTACAACTACTCGGTATTTATTGGCCAAGTACCTGATCAAAATTTGCCCGAGTACTGAGTACTCGGCAAATTGTCCGAACAAGCCGAGTACCCAGTAGTTACCGAATACTTGGTACGTCTCTACTGATAAACATAGCCAAGATTAGTTGTACTACATTAAGTTATTTTTTGAATAATTTATTTTATTTTTTATTTATTTTAAATTAATAACTATGCTTTTAAGGAAAATAAATTTAGGATTTTTGATGGAAGTGCATTTAAATTTCACATAAGACACAAATTAGATAAACTACTTCCAATTGAATGCAATATACCCCAACAGCCCGGTCATCACATATTGAGACTGTAGTTTCGTTCTTACTAGAACTCCTCAGTCAGGAATAGTGAATAACAGAGCTGGTTTCGGATGTCATCTCAATTCAGTTCTGACTTAGCCCTGGCTTAAAGGTGGTAACTTACTGCTAAATACCCATACTTTGTCTTCAACTCACGAGTCGAACCATACCATGCTGCGAACACTCGCTGGTGAATTCACTTTATCTACCAGTTTGTAGGCACTCTCAGCTTCAATTGAGATGATATCTGCCATCTGCTCAGTTATTCACCAATTCTGACCGAGGAGTTCTAAAAAGATCCAAACTGCAGTCTCAGGATGTGATGATCAGGCTGTTTGGTACATTACATTTTGTTCTGGGGGCCTTAGCCTTGGGTATCTTACTGCAAAATATTTCAAATTGGCATAAAATAAAAATTAAATTTTTCAGATTAAAAAAATTAACCATGTATTCAACTGAATATTTTTTTACTTTGTGCATCTCAATTAATATCAATAGAATATTACTGGATATTAGGGTTGGGCAATGCATCGCAAAAAACTGTTGTACATCCTACATCTTTAAATCAGATTAGAATTTTTCTCTAAACCAATTCATCAATATAGCACTGGCTACAAATCCTACCACCAATATTCAGACACCATTCCACAATCGTTACCGTTTCAATATCTTAATTGTTTCAAAATTCTGTAGAAGCAGGGGCACCCAGATGGGAGGTTACTGTGACCTACAAAAATGCCCTTATTCCACAATTTTTTTCAGATGATTCATAAAATTTAACGATTACTTTTTGAACTTACCTTTAAAAAAAATAATCATGTTTAATGTCTCTTCTCATAAGATGAATTCATACTCATAGCTTATGCAGTACAATTCAGCAAATTAAAAAAATTTTCCAACCAAAAATTTAAGTTTTGTTATCTCTCATGGAAGTATCATAAGCAAACGAAGATCTTCACTTTTCCCAAAACTTGCAGGAAATGCAGTTTTTTAAGCTCTTGACAGAAAAAATATTGATGAACAAAGTTTATACATATCTTATAATCATTCAACAACAACAAAAGAAAAAAAAAGACGCTTAAAGTGTAAAATAGCTACTAAGATTGCATGTACATATTTTGGTGTTTTGATGAACCCCTTTTTAAATGCTAAAAGACTGCTCACATCTTTTTGCATTAGGAAAATAGATTCATTGTAATACCAAAACACCTGTAGCTATCTTATCCCTTTAAACAGTTTTTTTTTTTTTTTGGCAACTTCCTGCTAGCGTTAGAATCTGTTTGTAGTATCTGGGATAACTTATATTTTTCCATCTGGAACATATTTTGTAAAATTTAAACAAGCCGTTTACAGTGAAATCTCGTTACAACGAACTTTAAGGGACCATAAATTTTGCTCACTGTAACGGAATTTTCGCTGCAATTGAATTAGAGCAAAGTAATGGAAATGAAATATACAGAAAATTTCCTTTGTTGAAACCGATATTTAGTTGTATTGGTATTTGTTGTGACAAGATTTCACTGTATCTTCAAAAAAAAAAAAAAAAACTTACATTGTGATGTATTGTGACACTGCCATGTAAGGTTGGCGATGCATCACAATGTAGAAATTTCTACATTGCTTAGTCCAACTGAATATAACAAAGTTGTTGTACATCATTGCAGTAATTTTTAAGAAAATAATGTATGGAGAATTATAGAATAAATGAAAACTTACTTACAAATGTCAGGGCCCGCGCTAAAGATTCGCCACTGCGCCAAAAGTGATAAAATTGTAAATTCAACAAAAGAAGCTGATTTGCTATAATTCTTGGCAAACGGAAAATTTTCGGAAATTTTCATAAAAAATAGAAAAAATATTTTTCCCTCGACCCTCAAAATTATAATTAGAAAATCTGCAAGAAAAAAAACAACAAATTGGGATTTCCGTGTCGTATGCATTGTTATTAAGTGCTTAGTAAAATATTAGTGTATACTGCATATTTAAAATATTAGCACTTGCATTGTCTATTTTATAAACTTACTCCTTTGTTTTCCAATTGAAATTTTCTGGAAATTTTTTTAATTCACAATTAAAATTAACTAAATTTAGGTCTTCGGCTAATACAATTAAAATTTGACTAATTTGTTGGCTAACAATTTGAAATCCCTAGCAAGGGCCCTGTATATGATGCATGCTAGACGATGTTTTTTTTTCCCAACATCTTTCTTGTGCACTTTATAAAGTTATTTTTTAATCTTGTTATGGTGTTTTTTACTTGCACCAAATCAGTGCACCATCAAGCCTGGTACTATTATCTGACAGCATATTGCACCCAGGTAAGAAAAAAGTGACAGAATACAAAAATGTTCAATTCCTACAAAGCAACAACTAAAAACCTAATGAATATATTGTATTATTAGTACCCACAATTAATAAATAATACAGTAGAAGACCGTTATAACGCACACCTTGGGACCAGAGCTTTTGTGTTATACAGGTTTTGGCATTATATAGGTCAATTCAAATTTTGAAACTAATATTCAGAATATATCTATAATATTAGCATTTCAGAATGAGTTCTATCTGCAACGAGTCCTAAAGCACTAATTATAAACCATTAGTCATTCACAAATAAATATGTTTCACAATCAAAAGAAAGTGAATTATTCCGCACTTCTGCTAGCTCCACGGTTAACGTAACAGCTGCCTTTTCAAGAGCCATCTGGTATTTTCTTTTTTCTGTGAATACTAATTTTTATTTAAAAGCTTTGAATTAAGATGAAAAGATGAAAAACAGTTTCAAAATTGAATTTACCTAACAATATTTATGTTTGCAAGACAAACCAGAGAGATTTTTTTTCTTCAAAACCTATTGTTTACTTTTGAAAAGTAGTGCGGTTTATAGACAATTGCGTTATACAGGTCGGCGTTATAAAGGTATTCTACTGTACTCCTAATGTTTCAGCTACGAGCCTAATGCTTTTGCTTTTAAAAACCAGAATTTTCACCTTCAAGTTATGGAGTTCTTTGAGCACTATTTCGTGACATCTTGGGATACAATGCTGTAAGATCATGCCTATGTGATTGAGCCACTTTCTGCTTCGACAAAACCCTGCAGTCTGTCATCATGTTAATATGACTGTTTGATAGACTTACAGTAAAACTCCGATATAACTTCACTGTCAAATCCCATCTTTTGGTGACGTTATATCGATTTTGGCAATATATCGGAATATAAAGTGTAAGATTACAAATAATGTTAAGAAATGTGATAAAATTAAAGCACGATTTTACCTCTTTAAGTTTAAAAAATTAATAGATTTCAGGCTCCAACATTAATTAGTTTATCTAAACTACCTGTTTTCTAGTCCAAAATATTAATATTTTTTAGTTTCAGTTTGACTTTTTTTTTTGCTCAAAAAAGATAGCTCTGTTCTTTTCTAATGCAAGAAGACTGTTCAACATTTTTCTATCAGTCGCATATTCCTTTAACAATTTTGTTAGTTTCTAAATGTGACGTTCGTTTCAGTTTCTGACTTAAAATTCCCTTCTACATTCTCAAGTTCTCCTTCAGATGAATCGGAATCGCTAACTTAATAATTTCCTCGAGAGCCATATTTTCAAAAGCTGAAACTGATTTTTTGGCATCAATGTATTTATTTACTGTGGAAGATTTTGCAAAACAATCTCTTTGTTGATGTTATTCTGAATCTCTCATTTCAACATTACTCTGCACTGTTTTTCACCTTCAACTAAACCCCATATCTCCAGCTATTGACTAGTTTCTGGTGTAATTTCATCCCATAAACCCATTTAGCTAAAAGGGTTGTAAAGGTTGTGTAAAATTTAAGCCCTGGTGTAAAAAATGCAGGCACATGTTAACAAAGCCCCACTTTCCTATTCAACCACTGATAGTGTTTTTCGGTAGAGAGTAGACCACAAGTTTATTGCAAACGAGCTCTCCACAAAGCGTTTTTGCCTGGAAACATTTTGGAGTACTCTACTTTTGAATAACTTGAATGGGAGTGCTTATTACACTATAGATACAGAAGAGAATAATCAGTATTTATAATTAAATAATTGTTAACTTACTGTAAACATCAGAAAATTTTTTGAAAAAGCATTTTTTTGGAGCATGGTATTGGTCTGCGTCATAACAAGCGACACAATTATGGTGGCATAATAGGATTGGTGCTTTAAAGGGTGGGCCTTAAGTCAGGGTTTGACTGTAAATTCAAGACTGCTTCCTCAATCAGGATCCTTCCATAATTTTGGTCAATGGGAATACAAAAAATATCAATTGCTTCGTTGCTAGAGCAAAGCATGTTTTTCTATTTGCCACAACCTACCAAATTTGAATTTATAACCTACGCAGCAGCTAAGAGGTGTTTCACATCATTATTTATAATGAAGCATGTTAGTCAAGATTTAATTTACTACACAAGCCTTAAAGTTTAGTCTTAAAACTTTTTTGACGAGAAGTAAACAAATCTTCAGAAATTTCAACTTCATTCGTTCAAGGAGAATCCTCGCTTCAAACCAATAGGATCGTTCGCAAGGCAGAAAATTTTCTTAAAACATCTCTGACTGTGCAACGACCCAAATAGTTTGAAACGAAATTAAAATACATGCAATTCAGCTTTCGAAACAATTGACAGCATGAAATCACGCGGGTAAATATCTCAAAGTCAAAAAATGTTTCACCTTAAATTCAGCACATATGTATCAGCACACGCGATGTAGATTCATTAAAACGAAAAAAAGTCAAAGATATTTACAGAATTGTGAGCGAAACTATATAATTTTCTCATCTCTCAAAAGAATAGCGACCGAAACAAAATAATCATACGTGAAATAAATATAAGAACAAAAAAAATTTAGCAGCGAAGTAGTAACGGTCCAGTTTCACTTAATTGACTTGTAAACAAGCATGGAACAGCGGTTACAGGGTTACAAGCTCCTTTTAGTAAAATCGAGTCCTCAGAAGAAGGCATCTACTACTGTAATCACGAAGAATAAATTTGAAAAATAAACGTAATAATACAAAATGCATGAAACTGATGACTTTTATCATTTTATGAACGCCGCCATTAAAAATCATAAATATCATGTGACAGATCACGTGACAGTTGGGCACCCTTTTTTAAAGGAGCCAAAAGAACCGCAAGGACATCTCCAAGCCTCCGTTTTCACCCGGATGCACCTTGCTTTCACCCCAGGGTGCCAAAGGACCTTTCAACGGCTCCTGTAGTTCTAACAGTGAAGAGTAAAGAGTAAAATAATATCGTCCCCTCCTTGAACATTTTCTGGATAATCCGTTGAGTTTTAGTCGGCCATTAGTTAAATAAGAAACATAGAGGACAACTATTTACATTTTAGAACGCATTAAGATACAAATAAGCATAATAAAATTCGTATGAAATATTTACGACGCCATAAGTATAGAAATCAATTTAGAATGAATTTGAATTCGTTATTTATTTCATAAAATTACTTGAAGTAAACATGGACTTAAAAAATATCTTCAAATGCTGCAATCACCATCTTGCAATACATGTTTATGTAGTGTGTATGCGAGTGTATATTATATGCAGGAATGTTTTACAGCTTCTACAAGTTCTTTTCAAGCAATGAAAATGAGATATACGTCTCAAGAAAGCGTATTTTCATGTTTTATACTTAAAACAAAAAAATGTGGCATAGTGGTACAGGGGGAGGACACAGAACATGAGGGGGAAGAGGGGGGGACATTGTATCTTTTTAAGTACTACAATTGAGTGAGTGTTTTGTTGTGTTTAAATATAAAACCTCAAACATTCTAAATTATAAAAAACAAAACGGCTCACATATCTTTTCCACCTTTCCCTGCTAGCTTCCATTTAATCCTTAGCAATTTAGTTTTTTGAGAAATACATCATTGTTATGGTTCTCATTTTTTTTCGTAGATTTCACTCCTTCCAAATGAAATAAATTTTACATTTCTTAAAAACGCCAAGAAGTATTTTTAACCCATTATTATTATTATTATTATTTTTTTAAAGAAAGAAAGACATCCTAGCTAACCTCTAATATTGTACACATTTTTAAAAGTATATTTCAATATTTTGTTAGACTTTATAACCCAACAATAAACATGCAAACTGAACTACTATTAGCTCATTGCGCAGTAATCAAAACCGAAAAATAATTCTGCTCAACTTCGAAAATAAAATATTCTGCGCATCTTTTTCCCCCTTCATTCAATTAAAAAAAGTAAATAAATAAATAAAATTCACAAGGAAAAAAAAGTAGTTTTTTGAGAAAAATAATAACAAAAACTAGAAAGACAGAAAATAAAATAACAAATGATAGAAAAAGTAAGTAAAGTCATGAAATATTCCGTGCTAATTTTTAAACCTATCTGCAAGAAAATATATTAAAATTTCAAAAAATGTTATAAAAATATAAATTAATTTGCTTCATAAAAGAAAATGCAAATTAACAAATAACTTTTTTACCTCCAGTCTTTTGCTTCGTCTTTTCCAAAAGGAGCATTTGAATTACTCATTAAAAACAAGTTCTTGGTTTCACTAATTTGCATAAAACTACTTTATTACTCGAGTACATTATCTTTTCGTTTCTGCATAATTAAATACAGAGGCTGTTTGCATAAAATATTCTGTCCTACAAAATATGGTTTTCTATTGTTGTCGAGACCTTTAGATAATTTAATCGCATTTACATATTCTAATTAAAATATAATCTTAAATTGGCAAGCAGTTTGACTGATTTAAAAAAAAAAAAACTTTGAAAATTCAAGGCGTTCGCTTTGAATCAACACAAAGGAAAAGGAGATGACAGATTTCTGATAGTTTTATCATTTTCATATTTTTTGCGAAATAATCACTATGGTTAGTTTACAGTTTAAAAAAAAAAGAACTAAATGAGGTTTCTAGTTTTGAGATGTAATAGTCAGCAAATATAACACATTCAGAACTATAGACGTATACAAGGGAGGGGCATCGCCCCTCTCTTGTGAGAGGATCTACTGGCCTTTTTTCGACATTTAAGTTCCAAAAGAATTTTTTTGAGTCTGCAAAGAATTTAAGAGAGCGCTCAACCGGAAATGTTTCGCAATATTTCAAACTTGAGGGCTTAAAAAAGCGATTTCAAACCATCTTTAGTGACGTTAGAGGAAGAACTGAGGTTCAGGCTCTTTCCTCAGCTAATTTTTCGAAATTGTAATTCCGGAAATGTAATTTCAAACGGTATTCGATTATGTATAATGGGGAGAGAGTAATTATTTTTTCAAAATTGAAGTTCTAAAAACAAAATTTCGCCCCTCCCTTGAAGAAGTCCTGGATCCGACCTTGTTAAACCAATTTTCACAATAAGTTTTCAGTTACATCTCAAAAAATCTTTCAAACGTTTATTTATAGCGGCATTTTTAAGGTCATTTCGTACAGACTTTTTTAAATCAAACATACTCACATACGTATAGAAGAATTCTAAAAAGTCGAGTTTGAATAAATTAAGAAATGGTTACGAACATGAATTTTGCTAAAGATCAAGGTGTGTGTGTGTGAGAGAGAGGGGGAGGGGTGGGGGGGGGGTGACATCGGAAAATTAGAAGCAAATTTATTTGTCGCCATTCCTTTCTATTTCTACTCGTCTCTTCCTTCGTAAGCCATAAATAAAATAACTAAACTACAAATAAGCATTCAAATTGCTACTAAAACATAAAAACTATCAGTTTAAGGTAAAATAAATAATTAATGCCATTAACGATAATATTTTATGCCATAAATTGCCACTTTCCTTAACCACACGTGTGGTTGAGGAAAATGGTGAGCGGGTGGCAAGTGATACTAAAATTTTTAGTCGTCACTTTTTTAAATTTAGCAACCTTCATGTCAATTCAAGTGAAAATAAAAACACATTAACTGCGATCGTTCCAAGAAATGACAGCACCCGGGGCTACAGCAGGGACTTTCTTTGTGCCACAGGCACATAAAAACAAAATTTGTCCTTCCTACTAGAATACTTGCTGCCACTCATTGCAATTTAACTTTTATCATTATTTGATTCCCCAACCGGAGGACAAATTTCACTTCATTAGGAACCGCTGAAATAAAACTGAGTCCTCTTCGCCGACCCACACATCGTAGTGCCAGGGGTGATCGTCTGGCAGACACCTCTATTCAAAAGGAAACTAATTAAAATTCGTTGCTGCATTAAGTGGTGACAAGAAAGTAAAAGCTAGCCTACCCGTTGAGGTTTTTTTTTTCTGTCAAACATTATTCTTTATCGCATGAACTCATTACCATCTTCCTACAAAGTATTAATAGTCACATGATTTATTTCAAAATCGATTGCACTCATATTATCCAATTTATGTTGAAAATAAGAGCCTATTAGATGCCATTATAAATACTAGAAAACCGCCCGTCAAGATATGACGGGTGAAAATTGCTTCTACATTCGAACGAAGCAGTTGCCAGTTCGATGATATTTTAATAGTTGAAATTTTAATCCTAACGCCAGTGGATGAACCTTAAACTCCAGCAGATAGCGTTCATTGTTGACCATTTTTTCGTTTCTTCATTCTACTAAAATGACGCAGTCTTACCAGTAAAACAGTTAAGTTACCGGATCCAGTTCAGCCTTGTCTTAATAAAGCCTTTCCCTGCATATTAAACATTACCAAAACATATTATCAAATTATCATGCCGCGGAGCGAGTTTTATTGTTGAAGACGTCAGGAGCGTTACTCGATCATTAGCTGTTATATATATGAGGATATTACATTTTCACTTTGTTAGTATTGTGCAGTGGTGCTAAACTAGGGGGGGTCGTGGCGCAGACTGCGCCATTGAAATTTTTAGGGGGTGTTTTGAGGGGTAATTTTTACTTTTGAAAGGGGAGTCTTAGTGACATTTAGGGGGTGCGCCCTTATTCTTAGAGGGGCATCCCTGTATTGTGCATTGAAACACGCACACACAGAGTTACACACCATCACTAATCTATATAACAGTGTACTGTGTTGAATGATGAAATAAGTACAATGATTGACAATATTTCTCCCACCTGGCCTCTGTATTCCCAATATTTTAATAACAGTTTAAAACAGCGAATAATACGACGACAAAAAAACAAAGTTGATTTTGGTTTTTATTCAATTTTAGCTATTAAATTAAAAACGTGAAGAAATAATATTTTTTAAGCTTCAGTATTAATTTGAAAAACAAAGATTTCATCTTGAAATCGTGATTACAGTACGCTAACTACTTCAAGAGAATGAGTAAAGGCAAGGGAGGTAGCTAAGGCATCAATAACGGCTTCCTCTTTGCCTGTAGGCTTGTCTGTTTTACGTAGCATGGAAACGTAGCGTGAAAGGAAAATTCAAGCTACGTAAAATAAACAACTTTACAACACAGAAGCAATCTTGGGAAGTTGATCCTGTGGTTAATAAGTTAATATTCAATATTTTGGCGCAGAAAAAAAAATGCACAAATATTCGGCAGTGTAAAATCGCACCACATTAATTTTACTTTTTTCTAAACAGATGATTGGCGGAAATGCCTAGGGAATCAAGGTATTTTATTTTGCAAACCAAAAAAAAAAAATCTTCATTTAATCAATTTTCCCTCACTTTTTGTTATTTTTTCGGATTTCCCCGATGTTTGTTTCCCTGATTAATAAAATTTCTTGACTTTTCCCTGATCTGTCACCACCCTGTAATAACTCAAGATTATACAGAATATTGATGCATTATATAGGGAGTAATAAGAAAAAAAATCACGTATTTTCAATGTTAAATTCCTTGAGGGGAAAAAAAATCACGCTAATCGAGCAAGCATATGTCATAAGATTTTGAGCGAGGTGCATCAAAAAGAAATTTCACATTTTAATACAAATCGTTACGCGCAATATCAAATACAAAATTAGTAAACAAATAAATAGCGCAATTGCAAAGCATTCTTTCATCATCAGCAACAAAGCATTCACTAATAAGTTAATTACACTGATTTTAGATTTAATTACACTGTTTTTACACAAAAATTATTTTTTTTCTTCTTAGTTTTTTACACTAATGGGAAGACTCACATAGAAAGCAACAAGCCAAAACACTTTAAGTAACACAGCTAAAAGAAGATAACCAGAAACATACATTAGCTGCTGCCACTCACACGAAAAGAATAATCTATGTATTAAAAAAACCACTATCAAAGCCGCGTGTCTAATACAATTGTGTTGTTTCCGATGGCTAACTCATTTTCTATTCTATAGCTCTACATCCGTTACGGTTGACGTATGGAAGAAACAATAGGCCGCATAAATTTTGATAACACAACCTAAGGAAAATGATGCAGATTAATCTGGAGGAAATGTTTTTATCGATAAAGTAGATCGATCACTATCTGAGTCCTTACGGCAGAAGGTTTAGTTTTATTTTACAATTCTTTTGTCTATTCGTATTTGCAGAAGTACTTTTTTACAGTCACAGAAGTTCAGCGATATAAGCAAGGTGTTCATGGAGTCAAAAAAAAAAAAAAAAAATGGTCAAATTCCTGATGCGGTCAAATTCATAAAAGAATTTTTAAAATTAATTTTAATTCTAAAATTTTGAATTCAAATTATGTTTTTCGCAATCACGAGTTGCGACAGGACCCTACTCCATTGGTTACTACCCCATTCGCTTGTTTCTAGAAACGGTTCCTATCCCTGCTCTTGGGCGGTTACGTGTGTATAGTTGTGTATGTGTAGGCTTGTGTGTGTGCGTAGACCTGTGTGTATGCACGCTGGCGTGTGTGTATGTGTGTAAAGGGACGTGTGTTTGTATGAGCGTGCGTGTGTGTAGGACATGGACGCCACCGAACAGGAGCAGCGGCTACCGGGAGGAGTCGCGCCTGCAGAGGACGGTGGGGTTGAAAAAGGAACCGGACATCAAGGACGGTCAAATAAAAACAATTAGTAATCGTGATTGCTCAAAAAAAAAAAAAAAAAACTTTTTAAAAATCTGCCAAAATGTATCATGAAAAATTATGTTGGACTGATTAAGCAAAACGGAATTATTACAGGTTTTTATTGGTAGCTGATATGCCTGAGTGAGCTTTTGTACAGTAAATTCAAAGCTGAAAGTATAGCTCCGAAAGAGCTGAATGCAGAGCCCGACTAACTAAAAGTGAGGCCCAAGGCCCACCATAATTTTGAGGCCCCCTGAAGGGTATTATTTTAAAAAATGTGCGTATTTTTTGTATAGTTGTAATGCTATGCATAATTCTTTGAGTAATTTGGGGCCCCTTAGGAAGAGGGGGCCCTAGGCCCTGGCCTGTGTGGTAATCAGGCCCCGGCTGAATGTACACTTAGTAAATTAAACTACGTGGAAGACTCATATCAACTCCACATAAAGGAAATGCATTATTCTTTGTCAATCAAGGATCGTGGCAGAGATGAGTAGGGAAAGAAAATTCGTTTCGAGCAACCAAGCATTTTAGGTGTCAAATTTGGCAACTAGGAACCCATATAAAGACATTGCGTATGAAATTTCAACTTTTTAAGGCATACCGTTTTTGAGTTATGCGAGAAACATACGCTGGGGTGACGCACGGAGGGGGGGGTCATGGCGCAGACTGCGCAATTGAAATGTTTAGAGGCGTTGTTTTGAAGGGTATTTTCTCTTTTTTTGGGGGGGGGATTCTCTTGCTCTTGGGGGTCTTCGCGATATTTAGGGGGTGCGTCCTTGCTCCTTGGGGAGCCAATATTATTTTTTAGTGAAAATGGGAATTATTATTTTTTTTTTTTTAGAAAAGCACGCATGCGTTCCAGCACCAATTCACCCTGACACATACAAACGGATGTACGTGCATTCAGACGTCACAAGAAAACTCACGCTACTTAACTTGGACATAGTCAAGATGGATATTTCGGCCGTGTAGCGTTCTGGATCGAAATATACACAATTATTACTCACAAAACAACTAGTGGGCAGTAAAAGAGATAGCATGCAAAATTTATTTATTGGCATTGAAGCAACTGCTCCTTTAGTATTCAAAAAAACAAATTGTATCTGAAGCTGCTGTTCGTTTGACATGGCTCATCGGCAAGAAGAAAGAACACAAAACAAATTAGTATTTTTAACAATCATTATTACCCTTATAATTCAATAAATAGAACAAACGATAAAATTAAGCTTTTCATAGAAGTAAACACTTCTTGGAGGAAGTACCAAACAAGCTGTTCAGTGTTCATACGTTCGAAAGTGTATACGCGCGGATGGATTTGCCGAAAAAACTGGTCAACATTCATTCGGGGTGAGCTAAGTGGAAACGTGGAGTGAAAAATGTTTCGTGACTGCGATACTTCCTTTACTTTGCAAAAAGGAAGTTAAAGAAATCTAAAAAATCGGAAATAATAATTCTCGTAAGAAAGTTGCTTCTAATGATATATCACTGAAGAAAAAATAACCCATACACGCCAATCCAGAACACCTCCCTTCGCTGAGATTGATATTTGCACAGAAGGAAGCTTACATTCAGGAAGTAAATCCAATACATTTACTTGCGCTCCCATTAGTTAGTGAGTAACGAAAAGCTTAACTTTATTATTCAAATTAAGAACTCTGCTGCCCTTAATACATATAACTAAGTTTCTTCTGTCCTAGAAAATACTTTTCTTCATCTTATAGACACGATTTATAAAATGGCTTACATTGCTTCTAAACCCACGAAGTACAATACAAACAAATAAAGAACTGGCATTATCAAATTATTAGACCTTTTTTATAATCCTATATAAGCCATATGAAAGTAAAGTCAATCTATAAACAATGTATGACAACCATTTTCTTTTCAGAGTATATATATATTTTAGCATAAATGATTTTATCAACAGCAGTATCAATGGGTGAAATATTGTTGAGGCAGTATTTTGGTTTAACAATGAAAACAATGGCTTTAATTTTCTTTCTTTATTATTACTTTTATATTCGGGCCCCTTCCACATAAAAATTATTCAGCCATAATTGACCTCTAACAGCCTCCTCTTGTACGTATCATTAGTTCAGACCTCAAATGGTACTTCAATATCACCTTGTTTTCTTTATAAATGATGAAGAACAAACTGAATAAAAATTCGAATTAGCAAAACTTCTCTGTCGAAATACAAGATCAGATATGACACATGTTTACAAGCCCTAAGTACTGAGATCCAATTTTGGGAAAATAACTGACAAACACCAAACACATCACACAGAAAGAGAGAGAGAAAAGTCTGCATATACGGGCACTGCGAATGTACTCCATTGCAAATCCTATGGCTAAAACTTCTCGATTTGAAACAAATATAAAGAGAAAGAGAAAATGAATCGTTTTCTTTACTAGTTAAAAAGTTAATAAAATTTTAACAGATTATCTAGAAGACATGGTTCAAAACAGAAACAGTTGTAAAACCATTTAACAACAAAGCAGTCAGCATCTAAAACGAAATTATTCAAACAAATATTAACTGAAAGAAATTATTCAACCAAATACGAAATTATTTCGAGCAAAGCGACGAAAACATTAAATTGTCACTCGGTAACGAAATGTCTAAGAAACTTAATTAGAAACTTAATTAAAACTCACTAACAGTTAGGGTTTCAATCGATCGCTTGAATCACCGACGCAAGAACACACCTCATTCAGTCATTCGAACGTAAGCATTTAATTGAACCAATTTAGGCTGCCGAGTTCAAAAGCACTTAAAAGGGCTCAGCTAAGTCGGAAGGTTTACGTAAACAGTTCATTTCGTCAGGAAAGGAGGGCCCATGCAAACTATTCAAGAAGGAATGTGCACGAGGTTATTCGAACTAAGTTGAAATTTATTTTGGGGCTTGTGTTTTACTTACTATTCGTTAATGAGGATCGATGAGAGCAGACGTCGATGTAGTAGTTGCCGGGTCATTTGTTTATAGCAGACAAGAACAGGAAGCAGATAGTCCCGAACTCATTAACTTCTGGGACTTAATGAAATCACAGATAGTTAAGAGGTTTCTGGGGTAAATGGTTCCAGCGGTTTTTCTTTACTGGTTAATTTGAAAATCCATAAAATAATTTCGAGAGCGCTTCATCGGACGAAATACGAGGCAAGCAGCAGAATAAATCGCTTTCATCTCCTAATATTAAAAAAAAAAAAAAAAAAAAAAAAATTTAATAGTAGTATAACTTCGATTTAACGATACCCGATTTAACGATTTCCTCAATTAAATGATACATTTCACTGGTCCGGATTTAACTGCATTGAATGCTCCTCGATTTAACGATATCCTTGATTAAATGGTAACTTTTTCCAGTTCCTCGACAATCGTTAAATCGGAGTTATACTGTATATATTATTTCCGTTTCCGGTTTGGTCCACAAAAAAAAAGGGGGGGGGGTATGAAAATCCGGTGAGAAGAGTAGTTAGAACATTTAAAGTTGGTAGATATTTTGCGTTCTTGTAAACGCGCGCGTTTAAACTTTAAAACATAAATCATTCGTAGTTGATATCTTAAATTTCATTATGAACTAGCAAAAAAAGCAATGTTTCGATGATTAAACTGAGTTTAAGTACACTTAGCAATAAATACATCAAAACCATTTCGATGTCGCAACAATTTTTCTGTCCTCAAATATTACATTCTAACTTCCTAATTGCAATTTATGTTGCTCACATTGTAATTACCTTTTTTTCGCCTCGTGTTTACTTTATATTTTATTTTATTTCTTTAAATTTCATTTTATTTTTGTTTGTTTACTTGTTTGAGAATCTTTAATATGTTTTAAATGATATTTCTTTCGTCCGAAAAATTTGGCAAAAAAAAAAAAAAACAGTACATTTGATTAGATTCGCTAAATCTGAATCAACAACCATCAAAATTCAACCAAACACAAATTTCTCCCACAATTTAGTTATTTGAGCAACATTAAAACGTCGAAGCCCGGTTACGTTTTCAAATGGTCAATCAAAAACATTGCTAAGATACTTGTTTTTTCTCGACACATTTTTTTTTTTTTTTTTGACGACATAAACATTTACATTGACAATTAATTGAAAAGAAACTTTGCTACCAAAAAGATTTTCAAAATGTTAAAAAGTTTCAAATTTTATTTTCTCATTATTTAAGCCTAGTATGGTTGGTAGTTGGTTTTCTAAAATTTACTTTTATTTTAAATTGATTTGGGTACTTCGTTTATATACCTAATCATTTTTAAAATTAAAAAAAAAGCCTTTTATAATACTGATGTATTCGAAATCGCTTTTTTTTTCTTATGAAAAACAGTCTAATGACGATGAAACATCAATTTTTTGCATCATTCTGTCTTTCAGTCTCCCTTACGAGAAGTTAAATGAAGCTTCACGTCCGTCTGTATTTTAATAACTGCAAAAACTTACTAGTCCAAAATATTTTACATGAACGGAACGAGGCGTTTTCTCTCTTGTCCAAAATCTGCGAGTATCATGAAAACACTGAAAGATAACTCTGAAGTATTGTTAAAGGGGGGGGGGGGGGGGAATATTCGCTTAATTCTTTTCAAATGTAATTACAATTCACTCCGTTCAGTTTTTTTATTTATATGAATACTACCTCAAAATATTTATAATCTTCCCTGACATTTTAATTTCAAAAGGAAAGAACTTCAGACAAAATCAATGCAGTAAGTACTCAGAAGGTAACATTTGTTTATATCTTTTAGTTCAATCGGACCCTTGCCAACCGCAAAAAAACAGATGACCTCCAAAGAGTGCTTCGTCTCAAAAGACCCCGCTGTGGGATGAGTCACAGGTAGCTGCATTCTTGAGCGCACAGGTGACTCACGTAAAATCCTTCGTTCTATCCATTGATTCAGTGACCGGTTTCCTCTTTTCCTTTCCTTTCGTTCTAATCCAGTTGGGATTTATGCTTCAAGAAAACATTATACAAAATTCAAAACGGTGTACGTCCCGTTTTATAGTAGAGCAAGGGCGCCCATATAGGAGGGCAAGGGAGGGAGGCTCAACCCCCCCCCCCTAGAGATTGGAACTTCCTTGCTTTTAGTATTTTTTTCTTTGCAAAAATGTAAAAACATTTCTTCTCCAGCCATTCATGAATAAGTTATTACAAATGTCAAATTTTAATAACCCTAATATGTACTGAAATTGGTTTCCATGGGGAGAATATCCTGCTAAAACATCGGGAAAATATCTGAGCCCCCCCCCCCCCCTTGAAACTTTGCATATGGGCGCCCAATATGCAACCCAATGCGTAATATTTTCACTTGTGAACGTGCCAACTTAGATTCAAGCTCCAGTTGAAAATGCAGGGCAACTGTGACTTTCTCATAGAAAAAAGTGATTCCTTGAACTATTAATTCGAATTATTAAATCCCAACACGTTTTTCCTACTTCCATGATCACGTAAAAGTGGAGAGGTGACCAGTAGGACCATTTGTCTCTTCTGGAAAATTCGACAAAATGTTTCCATAAAGATTAATTGCGATAGTGATAACGGTAAAGAAAAAAGGGGGGAAAGGTAAGATAAAAATAATTACTCGAATCTAAGTTGTCTAAAGTTTATTTTTATTTAATAATAGCTGCATACCCTAGTGCTCAGTCAAAAAAAATTTTTACACCGTTTGAAAGATGAAAAAGAGAATTGAGGCAGTGAGAAGCAAAGGGATGTAAGTGGACAATTTCAAGTTTTGAGAAAACGCGTTAAAAGATAAGGTTCTTAAGGCACACGTGCCTGAGGAGTTCGTTGTCTGTGTGAAGGAAACCGAGCGATTCCTTCACTTTTTTACCTGATTAACAGCCAGTTCAAAAGTTGATTCAATTAGATTTCCCCGTGTGAAGGAGGCCTAAGAATCTGAATATTCATTATGCTCAGTGGACAATTCGATGTTGCTTCTACAACGGCACTGCAAATAACTTCGGAATCGGATTCATTCGTAGTAAAAATATGATTCGACTTAACGAAAAAATAATTTCGCACAAAATTCAACTCACAAAATTAATTTGTACACTAAAAACGAAGATATATACGATCTTTACTTAGAAAATAATTTTAGAATAAGATTTTATTTTGTTCATTTAAGTTCTTTTTAAACCATGAATAAATGAATGGGTCGCGTTGGTAAGAAATGATAAAATCAATAGGTTTATAAGAAAGGGGGGGGGGGGTTCTTTTCCAGGAAAAATATTACTAGTGTCCAGTAGGGTGGATCGAAAAAAACGAAATTTTGAATCTTAATTTGGAATACTTGCCAAAAGCTGTGCATGTGTAAGTACAACACATATGTAAAATATTGTTACAAATTCTGTAAATAGTAATTATTGTAGGAACGTAACCTGTAAATAGTTTCCCGTAATGAATATACAACCCCTTTTTCATTCGGCTAAAGTATACGACCCCTATTTTCTTTCTTTTCATTGATAACGGTCTACTACTTTACAGAAGCGTGTGGAATATTTGAGAAATTTCTTTTCGGTGTATTTAAGCCGTTAGCGATGGATAAACAGTTAGTTTCGATTGAGATTTCGAACTGAGTGCATTTTTGCTCTGTTTATTGCGAGGCATTTCGCTGTGTTGTTTTCGTATTTGGAAGTAAATACGTGTGTAAACGTTGAGTTTACGGTGTTGTGTGATAATTGCTTAATTGCTGATGAATAATTTAGCAGTTGTTGAAGATCTTTCCTGTACATAGTGTAAATAAATTTCCTGTGTTTTTATCAAGAACTGTGTCTTCATTTCAAGAAAGTGGAAGTCGCACCGAATCCGTTACAATTTGGCGCCCAACGTGGGGCTTCTTCTGGACTTTCTTGGAGTAAGTGACTTTGGACATTTTTTCATAAAGACTTTTTTTTGAATTAGGACTTTATTTTTATGGTGATTACTCGCGCAATGGATGAACAATTAAAACAACTTCTTGACGCAATCACCTCTGTGAAGAGTGATATGGCGGCTAATCAAGAACAATTAAAAATGATATGGCGGCTAATCAAGAACAATTAAAAAATGATATGGCGGCTAATCAAGAACAATTAAAAAATGATATGGCGGCTAATCAAGAACAATTAAAAAATGATCTGACTGCAAGTATGTTGGCAAATCAAGACCAGTTAAAAAGCGATTTAACGGTGCTGAAAAAGGACTTAACGTCTAACCAAGAAGAAATTAAAAACGACCTTATTTCGGTAAAGACTGTGATGGAAAATAAATTTAATGACATAGAGCATCGAGTTGATGCTATTGAAGAAAAATTTAATACCGTTGAAAGCCGATTCAATGCTGTAGAAAATAAATTTGAAGATGAAGATAGAAGATTTCATCTACTAAAAGAAGAGATCTTCAAGGACGTGGAAAGGAGATTGGCGACCGCGGAAAGCAGCTCTGTACAGTTTAGCGCTCCCACATCGGTTGCTCGACCGTCCATTAAACTTGCCACATTTGATGGGAAAACTTCGTGGCAGGTTTACAAAACTCCATTCATGATAGTGGCGGAAGCGAACGGATGGGACTCTGCTACCAAGGCCTGTCATCTTGCAGCATCCCTGAGAGGTGACGCAGCGGACATTCTCCAGACCCTTCCGGACAGCCAGCGCCTGGATTTCGCCGCCCTCACATCTGCGTTGGAGCTTCGCTTCGGTGAGAAGTGCCAGAAAGATTTCAGCCGACTCCAGTTGAAGTCCCGTTTCCAGAAAACCGGGGAAACCCTGCAAGAGCTAGCGGCGGACGTCGAGAGATTGTCTCATCTTGCTTTTTGTGACTGTCCTGCGGACGTTCGAGACAACCTGGCACTCAACTACTACATCGACGGGGTTCGAGATCCGGAAATCCAGAAAGCTCTACGGATGGCGGATGTCAAAGACCTGAGTTCTGCTGTTGTGTATGCGATGAAGTTAGAGGCCGCCCAGCAAGCAACCCGCAAGGATCGCCATTCAATCCGCGGCGTGAAAACTGATGAGCCTGATCCGGTTTCGTCACGTTTTGCTGAACTGGAAAAGCAAATAAAAGAAATTGCAGGAATCCTCAAAAGGACTTCGGCTCCCAAGGACCATAATGGACAATCACTTAAGTGCTGGAAATGTGGTGGCGAGGGTCACTTACGAAGAAACTGTGAAGCTCGTCAAGAAACCAGAGGGAAGAGCACCTCTCCCTCGCAGGTCCAGGAAAACTAAGCCATGGCAATCTCGCGGGGCGGAGGTCGCCAAATTGGAATGAGCCCCATCTTAAAGTTTTCCAGATTTCATCGACGAGTGGCGGCAGTAATGGACTGTTTGTTTATGCATATGTAAACGGGTTTCCATGCGAACTGATTATTGACACTGGAGCCAATGTTACGATCATTAGAACAGATGTGGCTCGTCAATTTGGACTCAACATTCTGTGGACGCCGCCCTGCGTTACCCTCCAAACTGTGACAGGTGACAAGATCGAGATTGAAGGTAAAGTGAACTTAGAAATTGTGTTTGGAAATGCCATTTACCATCATACCGCATTCGTTGCTGCTATCATAGACCCCTTCATTCTCGGATTGGACTTTTTAAAGAAGTATGACTTCAACCTCGATTTCAAGACTAACGAGCTGCACTCGACGAGAGAAGACATAGCAGTCTTTCCCGCAGAAAGTGATGTAAAATCCGCTCATCAAATAATTGCCCAAACAGATTTATCAATTCCCTCAAGGTCAGAATCATTAATACCCGGCTCCATTGAAGAAAGCAATAGTTTTAGATTTGAACTCATTGAATACCCCAACTTAAGCAATAACCCAAAAGGAGTGCTGGTAGCATCTACGCTTGTGGACCTTTCTAAGGATGTAATTCCTGTGAGAGTCGCCAACGTGAGTGAAAGGCCAAGGAATATCCGGAAAGGCGAAGTGTTAGCAACTTGTACTCGAGTAAACTGCATCATTAGAAGAATCAATTCCCCCGAGACAGTGTCTTCTGAGTCCTTGACATCGAAGTTAATTGGGAGTGCACCCTTATCGAAGGATCAAAGAACTGCTGCGGAACAATTGGTGGACGACTTCAAGCATCTGTTTTCATCTACATCGGAGGATGTTGGCCGTACGAATTTAACGCAGCATAGGATTTACACTGGAGAACACCCCCCTATTAAACAGCATCCAAGACGACTACCGTTCGCTAAGAAGGAAGAGGTTGAAACCCTCCTGAAAGAGATGAAAGAGAATGATGTAATCGAACCCTCATCCAGTCCTTGGGCCTCTCCCATCGTCTTGGTCCGAAAGAAAGATGGCTCCACCAGATTTTGTGTCGATTACCGACGACTGAATGAAATCACCAAGAAAGACAGTTACCCTCTTCCACGGATAGACGATACCTTGGACACTCTTTCCGGACACAAGTGGTTTTCGACCCTGGACTTGAAGAGCGGCTACTGGCAGGTTGAGATACACCCTGAGGACCGAGAGAAGACAGCGTTTACAACTGGACAAGGCTTATGGCAGTTTAAAGTGATGCCCTTCGGCCTCTGCAATGCACCAGCTACGTTCGAGCGTCTTATGGAGACAGTGTTAAGAGGACTCTCTTACGAATCCTGTCTGGTCTACTTAGACGATATCATCATCGTGGGACGCAGCTTCGAAGAACATCTGGCAAATCTTAGGAAGGTGCTGCAAAAGCTTAAGGAAGCCAATCTGAAGTTAAGCCCGTCCAAATGTAATTTGTTCCGCCGGGAAGTGAACTACCTTGGTCACATCATCTCTTCTGAGGTTGTACAAACCGATCCAGAGAAGGTATCTGCGGTCAGGAGTTGGAGTCGTCCCGAAAACATCCATCAGTTGCGAAGTTTCCTGGGGCTCTGCACGTACTGCAGGAAGTTTGTGAAGGGTTTTTCCAACAATGCACGACCTTTGCATAAGCTGACGGAGAGCAAGCAAAAGTTTGAATGGACCAAAGAATGCGAAGCTGCATTTCTACGACTGAAAGAGGCTTTAACATCAACGCCTATCCTCGCCTATCCTCAGCCTGAAAAATCCTTCATCCTGGACACTGATGCGAGCAACGAGGGAATTGGAGCTGTTTTATCCCAAGAAATTGACGGAAATGAACATGTCATCGCTTACTGGAGCAAATGCTTATCAAAGTCGGAGCGAAATTACTGCGTCACCAGAAAGGAGTTACTGGCCATAGTGAAAGCTGTAGAACACTTCCATCATTACCTCTACGGCCGAAAATTTCTGCTTCGGACAGATCATGCCTCGTTAACTTGGCTTTTGAACTTCAAGAATCCAGAAGGCCAGATAGCCAGATGGATACAGCGGCTCCAGGAATATGACATGGAGATCAAGCATCGAAAAGGGTTATCTCACGGTAATGCTGACGCTTTATCAAGGAGACCCTGTCCTGAGAACTGCCACTATTGTTCCCGAATCGAGAAACAGTATGGAACGACTAGCCCTACCGCCTATCAGGTGACAGTGACTCCAACATCATCAGAACCTGATCCATGGAGTGATGACCAAGTTCGAAAAGATCAACTTGAAGACCCCGACATAAAACCAATTTTAGAGTTCATGGAAAGTGACAGTCGACGCCCTAGCTGGCAGGACGTTTCCATCTTCAGTCCTGCAACAAAAAGATACTGGGCTTTATGGAACTCACTCCATTTACGGAACGGCGTGCTACACCGGAAATGGGAATCTGACGACGGCAAGACATCTAGGTGGCAGTTACTACTTCCTCGATCCAGGATTTCAGATGTTCTGAAAGAAATACATAGTAGTGCGACTGGAGGACATTTTGGTGTCTTGAAAACTCTCAATAAAGTTCGGGAGCGCTTCTTCTGGAGCAAGGCGAAGGATGACGTGGAGAAGTGGTGCCATTCTTGTGACGCCTGTGCTGCTCGTAAAGGACCGAAGAAGAGAAGCAGAGGGAAGCTACATCTGTACAACGTTGGAGCTCCTTTCGAACGAATTGGGATCGACATCCTGGGTCCTCTACCAAGAACTGCTGATGGGAACAAATACATTCTTGTTTCCATCGACTACTTCACCAAATGGCCGGAAGCATATCCCATTCCAGATCAAGAGGCTACTACCGTAGCAGAGACTCTAGTCCAACATTGGATCTCGAGATACGGAACACCTTTGCAGATTCATTCCGATCAAGGGAGGAATTTCATCTCTGCTGTGTTTAAGGGCCTATGTCAAATTTTCGGAATTGAGAAAACTAGGACAACACCACTACACCCACAATCGGACGGCATGGTGGAGAGATTTAACCGCACAATCCTGAATAATCTCTCGCTTATGGTATCCAGAAATCAACAGGATTGGGACAAGAAGCTACCTTTGTTCCTGCTGGCCTACCGCAGTGCTGTCCACGAGACTACCGGATTTGCCCCATCTCAGATGCTCTTCGGACGAGAGCTTCGGCTACCTTGTGATCTCGTCTTCGGTCGTCCTCCGGATGCGCCTTCATCGCCTGAGGAGTACATCCAGGATCTCCAGGCCCGGTTGGAAGACGTTCATAACTTCGCACGAGAGCGAATCAACATCGCGGCGGAGAAGATGAAGACCCGATACGACACAAGGTCTACTGGACATGAATTCAACGAAGGCGACAAGGTTTGGTTATGGAATCCCATCCGACGGAAAGGTCTGTCACCCAAATTGCAGTCGCATTGGGATGGACCCTACAAAGTCGTTAACCGACTAAATGACGTCGTAGTGAGGATCCAAAAATCACCTAATGCAAAACCTATTGTTGTACATTATGATCGGTTAGCCCCATACTATGGCCATAGTTCATGAGTATTACGTAAACAACCATGGTTGATAACATAAAAGTGGTAGATAATTTTTGCTTTTAATGTTTAGTAATATTTCTTGTTATTATTGTGTTTTCTGTATCTGTTAGTTGTTAATTAATGTGTATATTTGTAAACTTGTGATAGAAGTTTGGCACCCTTTCTGGGGATTGTACTGCCCGGGACGTGCAGTCCTTAGGAAGGGGGCAATGTTACAAATTCTGTAAATAGTAATTATTGTAGGAACGTAACCTGTAAATAGTTTCCCGTAATGAATATACAACCCCTTTTTCATTCGGCTAAAGTATACGACCCCTATTTTCTTTCTTTTCATTGATAACGGTCTACGGATTTCGCGAAGAGGTAAGAATGTTGTGGAAAATTCTTTTCGGTGTATAAAAGCCGTTAGCGATGGATAAACAGTGAGTTTCGATTCAGATTTCGAACTGAGTGTGTGTATTAGCTCTGTTTATAGCGAGGCATTTCGCTGTGTTGTTTTCGTATTTGGAAGTAAATACGTGTGTAAACGTTGAGTTTACGGTGTTGTGTGATAATTGCTTAATTGCTGATGAATAATTTAGCAGTTGTTGAAGATCTTTCCTGTACATAGTGTAAATAAATTTCCTGTGTTTTTATCAAGAACTGTGTCTTCATTTCAAGAAAGTGGAAGTCGCACCGAATCCGTTACAATATAATCAAGTTTGAACAACTCTTTGAGGGTCCTACCAAGGCTTGAATTTCTCCAAAAATAGAAAAAAAGGTCAATTTTCCAAAATTTTTATGAAAATACTAGTGTTTAAAATTTTTATTATAATACGGTTAAAATGCTTCCATTGAACATTCTTTTCAGGTATCTTCACAATTATTTACAGTCTTTGCACCATTAAGTTCGCACATAAGCCGTTAAGTTTCGCGAAATTAACCAAAAACTGACTTTTTTTAAGCTTTTCTGCACATTGCAATATTTATTCTTTTAAAGTCCAGTTTTCTTTTTTACAACGCCTGTACAGAATGCAGTTTTAACGGAAGTGAAGTTAAACTTTATTACATTAACAGCCCAGCATCCACTAAAAACAGGTGGCTGCATTTCGAGTTACATTCTATATTTTTCCATCTGCCGAATCACATGTATTAAGTATAAATTTATTACTCATTTTACATTAGAAGTAAACTATCAAAATGATTTAGTTGTATTAACTAAAAAAACGTAGAGAGAAGTGCATTGGTTACAAAGAATGTATATTTACTCACACACTGTCGCTCTGACATATAAGCATCAATATTTCACAAAATGAGGGACTTGAAAAATATCAGTTAGTTAAAGCCACAGAAAATAGCCAGTTCGTCACATCCATTCATGAAACCTTTTGGAAATCCTTTTTTGATTCAAAGGATGACGATACTTCGAAATTTGATTTTTGCTCTTATGAAGCCATCTCTTACCGATTGACTAATCACATACAAAGAAGCTTCTGTCACCATATTAGCACAGCGTCCACCACCTGGGTGTGACAGGAAAACTAAACGAACGCAAAATTGGCATTCGTGTTTTCAGTCTATTGTTGAAGACTTTCATTAGATATGCCAGCTAAAATAGGAGAAGGGGTCGTAGTTATTGCACATTCTTGCCGGTTGATAACATCAGAGTAGTCTGATGCATTAAAGATAATTCTTGAATTATAGAATTTCTTCATGAACAGAAGCCACTTGTCTGGCCTTCAAAATCTTCGCAAAGCCAGTTCTCTGATGTACTTTGTTCATCAGTGAGCACTATTAAGAGAATATTTTCCGGGTGGCAAAAAAATTGAAATTTCGTTGAATGACGTTGATTTTTTCAGATTTTCACTTACGTAACGAGATGCTGTAATAACACTGATGAGGAACAGCAGAGTTTTGTTTCAATTCCAGAAGAAGAAAAATTCGCAACTGCTATACTCCTGCCAATAGAGCCATCAACATTTTTTGGAGTTGATGTCACTTCAAAAGTAAAACAAATGAGGCTTTCTCTGCCAACGCTATCAAGAGTGTGCTACCAGTAAGGCATTTCTGACAGATGTGCGATGTGCTGCAGCAATTGCTTCAGAAACATTACAGTATTTTGGTACTGTGTCAAATAATTATCGCTCTAAAGTCATTGATACGAATAAAATTCGAAGACAGCGACAGGTGTCACAGGTGTCACAGACAAAGTACGTTCTTCTCTTCAAAAGCTGCAAACTAGAAGTGAAAGGGTTTGAAAAGTACATTTTTCGATAGCCGAAAAGACAAAACTATGACAAAAAGAAATGGTTGGAGGCAGATACCATAGAAGGACCATAAGTGAGGAACCCATGGTTGAAAAAAACAATTCTCTTTATTTGGGTCATCTGACACCAACTTCTGGAACGGGAAAACATGTCGTGACAGCAATGAGATTTTTGAATTGAAAATTTGTTTAAGCCTTAAGGATCTTTTAGCTTTTGGCTGTGATGGCACGGCCACGAATACCAGAATAAAGAACGGTGCAATTGCGGCCATAGAGAATAAAATTGGACATCCTGTCACATGGTTAATCTGTGAACTGCATACGAGCAGCCTTTGCGTCACCTTTTCACATTACTTGATGGTGAAACTGCTGGTCCATGTGAATTTTCGCAGGACCAATAGGTGAATTGCTAGACAGGTGCGACAATTTACCTCTGGTCCAGTTTGAAGCAATTACGCTCCAGGTCAAAGGTGCTGGGCTGTTAATATAATAAAGTATAATTTCATTTCCATTTAAAACTGTACTCTGCACAGTCATTGCAAAAAAAATTGGATTTTAAAAGAAAAAATATTGCAATGTGCAAAAAGATTTTTAAAAAGTCAGTTTTTGGAAATTTCACGAAATTTTACGAATTTGTGTGCGAACCTAATACTGCAAAGAATGTAAATAATTTTGAAGATGCATGAAAAGCGTGTTAAAAAGAAACATTTTAATGGTATTAGAACAAAAATTTTGAACCTTACTCTTTTCATAAAAATTTTGGAAAATTGACCTTTTTTCCTAATTTTGGAGAAATTCAAGCCTTGGTAGGTCCCTCAAGGAGTTATTCAAACTTGATAATATTTTACATGTGTATTGTTCTTACACATGCACAGCTTTTGGTTGGTATTCCAAATTAAGATTCGAAGTTTCATTTTTTTCGATCCACCCTAGTGTCCAGGGGTGTTCCCATAGGGCAGCGTTTCCCAAAGTGTGTTCCGCGGATCCTTTTGGTTCCGTCGAAGTATAAGAAGGGTTCCGTCGCGAGTTCGCCGTTGCATAAATTTATTTTCCAGTAGTTTCAAGAAAAACGAAATAATCAATATAAACGAACTAAAATGTCTCTCCAGACTAAAGTAGAAGTCGTCACAGTGTTTTAAACAACTGAAGTAAGAGGGAACCTCAACTGAAACATTTGTGGATTAGTTTTGAGTTGATTTTGGCATCGACTGATTGCTTAAGGAAGGGGGATGCATCGAGTGCTTTTGACGTCTTATAAGAAGATGTAACTTTCTCTTTGAATGAAAATAGACTTAGTTCCGTTTACCAAAAATATAGGCAACAGATAGGCTGATTATATCAACCGACATCATGCAAAACATTAAGAAATGCTAAAGATATTGTTGTCTTTTGCTCCAGCTGAAAAACTTTCAGTTGATCTGTAAGTTCATCCACTCTTTCAAAAGTGTTTGTTTTAAATAGTCAGCGTATTTCATACGGAAAAGTATGGATTTGTGATGATTACTCCTTCATAAATCTTGCTCAATAGTTTTATTGGGGGCAAAGAGACTTGAAAAAATTAACTACTTCTGAAGCTTCATCGAGAACTTTCTATAAATCAAATGATGCGTTTTTTCTACTGCCATAACAATGATACAATGACACTTACTACTTCAATTTAGAGCAGATCCTTTTTATCCCTGAAAGTTGCTCTTTTTCTGAAATTACTGTGGAAAATAATAAATTTATGCGACTCGTGGCGGAACCCAAGGGTTCCGCGGAACACACTTTGGGAATCGCTGTTTCGACAAATGTCTACACATCGAAATCGTCGAGATTTCTCCAAAATCAACTTTGAAAACCGTTAATAACAAATCGAAAGGGGAAAAAAAATCTTTAACCTACATATTTTACGATGCACTCAAAAACGTCTACAAAAAACCGTAAAATATCTCACCGTTCCCAACGCATACCTCAAAAACTACTTTCTGGGGCACTTAAGATCCGTCTTTCCCACTCTCCTTCTTTTAACTCTTTCACACACTAAATTTAAACTGCGGCATAAAAAGGTCAGAATGACATACAGCCTTTCTCGGAGAAAAACAGAAGTGAACTCATTTAGCGTGCAGTAACAATGAAAGCAAACTTGAAAAAAAAAAAAAAAAAAAAACAATGACCGGTTGTTGTGAAGTTGTAGGCTCAATTGCATCTTAGCTCGTAATATGAAGTTAGAGTCAACGACGAAAAGTGAATGTTTGGATAATCTTTTATGGTCAAATTAGATATGGCTACTTTTCATAACTCAGTAGTTACTATGTAAATAATGTTAGATAAATTTCAGACCATTATTCGTAAGTATTTTTTTTGTATGAAGCAGAAAATAAATTGCAAAACAAAAAAAAGCATGATATTTAATCCGCTTTCTCCATGAGGTTCACATGTACGAGAACCTTTTTTTAACACGCTTTTATTAGCTTCACCTGTATGTATGTATGTATGTATATATGTATGTATCTTGTAACGGAATCTTGCAGCTCAAATTTCGCCTACTTCCTGCGATCGGATTCTTTTGAAATTTGGCGCGCGACCTCAGACCCGATGACAATGCAATATTTTATAATCAAATTAATTAATTAACTTTTTTAATTGTTAGCTTCCTCCAATTTTAATCAACATTTTGGCATAAATCCAACAATGTGAAAAAGGAAAAATTAAAAAAAAATACATTAAAAAATGCTCGCAAAAATTATTTAAAAATATGTACAAAAACCTTTAATTTTTCTGCATCAGACAAAATTTGTTCCAATGTTCCAAGGTAATTAGAACATGAAATATAAATGTTTTTAACTAATTTCATGCCAAAATTTAGGTGAGCCTTCAATTGGAAATTCATTGCTGATCAGACCATTGTTGAACAAAACTTTTACTCAAATGCATCTCAAATTTTCAAAGTAATATAAATATGATTTCTGCAAACATACATCGATGACTCACAATAGCTTCCCATCGGGGTGCCCTTGTTGTCTTAACTTTAAGATATTACCTCGCACTTGTTTTATAAATAATTTCGTCAATTAAGTCCCAACTAAGACTTTTACGAAAAGAAGTAATTGCAATTTTGCCAGATGATTCTCCAACATAAGACTAAAAAACAGAAAAATAAAATAATAGTTTAAAAAACTAAAAAAACACGCTTTCGTAGCAAAATGAACTAAAAAGTGAAAAATAATCTTTGGATGATAGTAGTTGACCAATCACTTAATTTTAATGTAATACAAAAAAGCGTGGGGGGCTTCTTATCAGTTGTCTTGAATTTCTTCCATTTGTTGTCCAAGCAAAAATGTAAAAAGACAGCACCCCAGGGATTTTTGTATTACATTAAAATTAAGTGATTGGTCAACTACTATCATCCAAAGATTATTTTTCACTTTTTAGTTCATTTTGCTACGAAAGCGTGTTTTTTTAGTTTTTTAAACTATTATTTTATTTACCTCATAAGATCTAAACTACAATTGAGGGCTTAGACTATAGATGATCTAAGATTGTGGGAGGTGGGGGAGGGGGAGATTCGTTTCTCTTCTCAAAAGCTGAAAGATAGAGCTACCAATAGCCGGTAGAATGAAACTGGATTTATTTATAAAATTATCGTTCAATCACGTGAAAATAAGAATTTCATATGATCATGTATTTGCACCCGCTTTCAAACCAGAATGTTCAGTCAAAGTAAAACGAAGACAGTTTTAAAATGAGTGTAGATAATGAAATAAATAATGTATAAAAAAAAAAAGCCATAATGGATTACAAGAGTGATAGGGGGAACAAGCAGGGTTTAATTTCTAACAAAAGAAGTGTGGGAGTTCTCGTTTTCGGACTTATTTCCAAGGCTCAATTGAGAAATCGAAAAGTACTAGGCAGGGGTGTTCCCATAGGGTATACTCCATATACGCCGTATGCTCTCAATAAACATGATGCTCTCATTAAACGCCGTATGCTCTCATTGACAACAACGCCGTAACATTTTTTAGACATATAGCGCATGCCCTCAAGCTTCAAAAACTTTCATATTACAACATATTATGTACATGATCGCATACGCATATTGTGCGTATTGGATGACTGGGAGTATACCCTCAGAAAAATTGATGGGAACATCACTGGCCCTAGGATATGCTTATTTCAATACTATAACAGTTTAAATTCCGTCTAATATGCAAAGATTCGCATGAAATTGGAAAGTGCAAGAGCTCAGCTCCCGTGAGCTTCTTGGCAAATTAAGGACTGGGCACTTAGTGTAAGGAACTAGAGGCGCAAAAAGTCAAAATATAATTCAACAAAGACACGAAACTGAAAAAAAAAAAAAAAAAAATCGATGAGAAGGCGAGGCTGTTGGTTAGGATGGTATTAAACTGTATGATTGTGTGTGTGTGTGTGTGTGTGTGCACGTAATGCATATTTTTTGCCAAAACAAATTTAAAAAAAAGGGAAGCAATAATTTTTTTTAATGTATCGATCAAGGAAGTGTAGTCTTCAGCAACCTTCAGCACACAAACAGAAATGGTTTTCATGCGATCAACGTACTTTCTTTACTAATAATAAAGCTGAAAGTCTGGATCTCTATCTGGATGTCTGTGACGCGCCTAGCGCCTAGACCGTTCAGCCGATTTTTATGAAATTTGGCACAGAATTAGTTTGTAGCATGGAGGTGTGCATCTCGAAGCGATTTTTCGAAAATTCGATTTTGTTCTTTTTCTATTCCAATTTTAAAACATTTCACCGAGCAAATTATAGCAACACGAACGAGCAAATTACCATAACGTGGACGAGCAAATTACCATAACGTGGAAGAGCAAATTAACATGGGCAAGCAAATGAGCATAGCAAATTGGCGACAAATTCATCATCCATTATTTGTAAATATACAGGCGAAGCGAATGACCTTTTAATTTTCTACTACAGGCAAAGCCGTACGGGTACCGCAAGTATATAAAAAAAAAACAGCTCAACGTAGGTCTAAAATCTTTCGAGGAACTAATTTCAACGACAAATAACTGAATTTGTCAAATACCTCAAAATAATTTGGCAACAAATTTGAGACAAAGCAAAAATTCCAGGAACTTCATTCCATTGACCACAGATAATTGAATCTTAGCAGTTAAAGAACGTACCTCAATCATAGGTCACTCGCATACTTGAGAGATACGGATGAATGGGACACTTCAAAACAGAAGACGGTCGGAATAAGGAAAAATCCATTCCACACATAATTCCAAGTTCAGAGACCTCAGCTGAAAGAACAAGCGTTGGATTCCTGGACACTGGCATAAGCGTAAACTATTTAATTTCCGACAGGACTGCACGTTAAACGCTTCCAAGCGACTTCTGCAACTGTATTTTATCGTTAAAGAATTCCATCAATCATTTTGACAGACGCCCGATTCATTTCAATTTGGCACAGTGAAAGACTTCATAGAAAGATTTGAGCGAAGCGTTATTTTGCGTCTAATTCTTAATTCTGTTTCGAATTCTTCTGCGGTCATCGATGGACAATTCATTGAACTTGGCAAGTTACGGTTAAGGTCTTATTACTTATACAGTTTATTATTTTTCATTTGTTGCGAAACAAGTTTACTCGATTGAATGACTACGGCACATCTTTTTGTCATCATTATTTTCAGACATCATCATCATTCGTACGTACGTAGGTGGGGGGATGATGCTTTTCTCTGATTTTACTAAGTCCATTTCGTTTCCAATAAATTCCCGAAATTCCTAATTTCTACATAATAGCTCCCTCTCCGAGACATTTGATTGCACGAACATGTGAGTCCAACCACCACCACACTAGAGTCACTACACTGACTCTAGTGTGGTGGTGGTCCAACGTAGTAGGGGAGAGTTGCATATATAGACAACTCAATTTTCCAAAACTTTAAATTATTTTTTAAAGTGAATATTATGGAAAACAAAATCTTTAATGGCAGCACTACAATCCACTTCCCAAGAAAATTTAAAGCAATTGGCAACAACATTTTCAAAATGATCAAGAAGTTTTGAAAAATAATTAAGTAATAATGAATAAATAACAAAGAAATTTATGCTAATTTATGCAAAAACTCTTTGAATGCTAATTAAGAAAAACCCCATATATCTTTTCCTTGGGTATAAAAAGATTAGCTTAGAGCAGTACTCCATCTAGCACGATAGAAAGTACATGCCAAGTACACTCAACATTCAAGGATTAAGAATAGAAAATAACATAATCAAGCCCAAATTAGTAAACTGATTGCAGGCACGTGTTTCGGGGTTTTCAAGGAACCTCCTTTCAATGCAACGAAGTGTGAGCTTTAGGATGAAAAGTCGTCTGGAACCAGCCTGTTGATTTGGGCTTGATATTGCGTTGTTTAATATTGTTACTTTGTTGCACAAAAGTACTTATTCAAATCATTCAATAATTAGTTCGACTAAACTATACATCTGGAATTCTTTTTCAAAAAAGTACACGAGCTTAAGGGTCATGTGAAATGTGAAGTTCTGATTACAAAATATAGGGCTGTCGATTGGTTCTGATCACACATTTCAATGATTTCGTTTTTATTACATCTATTCCATTTTTCGGGCTCTCTAGCGATTTAGCGATTATTTCTACAAACCAGCGATTAGTACGCTGTACATTTAGAAGTGTAGAGTACAAAACGAAATGGCTCCCTCAAAATCTGCTTCGGATCATTTTGGGGAAATTGTTCTAATTTCAAATAAAACGGGATAAATAAAAGTATCAAGAAGAAAAAATAAAATTTAAGAAAAAAAAGACCGCCTTACGGTCTATTTACTACGGAACAGCAGTTTCCATCAGGATATAAAGCACATAAAAGAAGCTATAAAAGGAGCAACGTTTACTGAAACTGATCGTCATTATAGACAACTTAATACCTACTCTAACAACTTAAAAACAAATGAACAAAATTCAGCTTTAACAGGCAACTTTTCCTATGAGTGATTAAATTTTAAGGATAAGAATTTCTCAAATGAAGACGCGATTAAAAAATAAAAGGTATGCTTATAAAGGCAAAAAATTAGGCTGGATAGATAAATTTCATTCGGATCAACGCAATAGTACTATTTTATACTTTCGATAAGAAACTTTCACTCCACGCCCATTTGAATTATTTTTTCCCGTTAGTTGCTCTTTCTTCCGCTGCATTACATTCTTAAAGTTAACTAATTTAATCATATCGTACTTAAATTTTGTTTGCGCAAGGTCTAGCTATGGGCACTTAACCAGAGATAGGAAGGTTTGTCTTGTATTGTCATTATCAAGTTTGTAATTGATATTTCCCAAGAACACCATTAGCGGATTCTCAAAATAGCATCTTAACAGAGAACTAGCAGCGTCGCCTGGCTTTGCTCGGTCTACCTTGAAAATAAGTTATGTCAAGAGACGTGTGTTCAACAGTCAAGCTTGAACAAAAAACAAAAAAAACTTAATTTGAATTCTGAAAATTTGAATTCATATTATGTGTTTCGCAATCACGAGTTGCGACAGGACTATACTCATTAGAGTTATTGTTTCTAGAAACGGCTCCTGTCCCCCCAAACCTGCCCCTCCTTCTGGGCGGTCACGTGTGTATAGTTGTGTGTGTGCGCGTAGACCTGTGTATACGCTCGTAGGCGTGTGTGTATGTGTGTAAAGACGTGTGTGTGAAGGCGTGTGTGTATGAAGGCATGTGTGTGTGTGAAGGCATGTGTGTGTGTGTGAAGACATGTGTGTGTAGGACATGAGGCCACCGACCAGAAAAAGGGGGATCTGGGAAACAGTGCTCAGGATCACTGCCCCGCCCCGCCTGCAGAGGATGACGCGGCGGGCGGTGCTGCTGTAGAGGAACCTGGTCCAAGCTGAAAAAGGAACCGGACAACAAAGATGGTCAAGTGAGAACAATAAGCAATCGTGATTGCCCAAAAAAAACAGTAAAATTTTGTAGCAGATTGCGGAAAAATAACCAAAAAGTAAACATTTTAAAAATCCCCCGATTACAGAAAACGCCTTTAAAACAAAAGAAATTTTACTTGTTCATATTCGAGAAAAAAATGGCAACAGATCTTTCGTCTCAATGATTTTCTTCACGCTATAAATGTTAATAAAAGCACTGTTGCGGAATGTTGAGATGAAGCACTGAATAATAATTTATAAATGGAGGGAGGCTTTCGAAAAATAGGGATTTTATGTCGAAATCTAAGCGTACTAATTAATATTTAATTCATGTCTCCGCTAATTATTATCGGAGGATTATGTTAAATTGCCAAACATGAAGACGAGAAGATTACGAACTCATCGATACCTGGTTCGATGGTCAGTTCACTGTCGTTCGGGAGAAGAAACTTGGACATAAATACATACATACATAGTTGCATGCACAGGTACATACGCTCAGTTAATTTATACATTCAAGATCCTTTCAAGCTAATATGCCCATAATTAGTCAAGTAAAAGCAAGTATTTTAGTTACGGGCACAGATGACAATTATTAATTTTTTAGCCATTCTTATTCATTTTTTTCTTTTTTTTCTTTTTTTTTGGATTGATGATAAACTATAAGTTAAATTTTGCAAGCGATTAATAAAAAATGTAGCAGCAGAGCAGATAACTTTTTTTCCTTTGGAGATAGAAGCTCCATATGGTCCAGTTAGATCTGGAGTAAAAAAAAAAAAGCCGCTCTTTTCAGTGGCGTCAAAAAGAAAAGTGTAGGGCAATTCCTTCGCTTTGTACTGATAGATTTAATGAAGAAAGTAGTGCCTAAATTTTAGCTAACCTTAAAAAGTTCGAGCTAAAAACGCAAATAACTCCCGCCGTATTTAAGTTAGAGCATTGAAACAATTGCGTAGAACGCGGAAAATTCTACCCTTTCTAACGATATATAATATTAATATATGCAAGTAATTTTTCACCCTTTAATGGGCATTAATAGGCAATTTACGCGAAATTTGAGCTTAAAACATTAATTACAAAAAAACGAATTCGAATTTCAAAAAATAAAACCCCAGGTTGCACAACCCCGGGGCTCGAAGTAATTTTGTACAAAATTTCAAGGCTATAGGTGCTATGGGGTCTCCTGGACGCACGTCCACCAGACTTCCTTCCAGAATTTCTTTGAAACCTTACTTTTATTTACTAATAAAGAGATTATTATTACTATTTCTTCATTTTTGTTGTTCAGACGAACTTTTTAAAGCGTTATGTCAGTTATTCATAAAATATTTTTTATGTTGTTGAATTGGTTAGTTGAAATTTGATCATATTGTAAGAAAAAAAAGTTTAATATTTTTGAACATTTTTTTTTTATTTGTGCATTCCTTGAAAAATAATTGATTTCAGCAATTATGACCATTACTAGTTTTTAGTATGACCATACTAAGCGAACTGATCAAACCACTGCATTCCAATTTATTTCAAAAAATATAAAAAAATCATAATTGAAAATTAATGAAATTTTCACAGCTATAAAAGTGTTATTTTCAAGTTCTAACGTCATGAGAATTAGTTTTTTTTTTTTTTTTCTCATGAACAAGAACTGAAACATAACAGTTCAACAACAATCCAAATTATAAAAAAAAATGAATAAATAAATGATGAAAAAAATTAAATAAAATAAAACTTTAACCATGCCCATTACTTGTTATTTACCCACTTTTTAGATTCAGTTTGACACAGTGTTTTCAGATATTTACAGCAAAAACATTTATATTCTATTTAAGGGGGGAAATCAGTTTAGACGAGCCAAAAAATCCACTTTTTTTAATGTCACAAAATGTTAGTAAAACTATTCAAGAATATTTTGCCAAAATTTCAGTGAAAATTCTGATTAGTTCCGATTATTTGAAAACGTTCACAGCAGTTTTTTATTTTTTCCCTTCAAACGAGTTCTTCTCGAAAGAAATTTTTTTCAACTAGTGTGAGCATCCTAGCTCAAAGTGCTATTGACCAATTGTTCTGAAAAATTTGAGTAAATACATATCATTTAGTCAATTAGACTCTATTTAAAAACCTAACTCACGGATGATATTATTAATAAATATATTTTTTGGATTCAAGAAATGTGGAAAAAAAAATAGTGGAAAAACACTACATTGCAATCGAACACTTCAAAAAAATGCAATTCTCAACTTTTTTTTATGACAATTAGTTTTGTATTCTAAGGAAGAAAAATTGTAATGATCACAGGCAAAAATTGTGGCTTCGGTAATGCACAGCAGCAACAAGCTCTGATGGCGACCGCCCATGGATACCAGATTCTAACTCCGCTATTTCTGGTGGAAATGACTTGAAAAAATTACAAGATGTGCTTCAAAAGATGAGTAAAATATCCTCCAAGTTTAAGCAATTCTGATTAGTTCTTTCCTATTAAAAAAATCACGAAAAACACTAAAATTTCGGCCTCCTAATCTGGTCCCCCTTAAGAAAAAATAATTTTTACGTATCTTTCGAGGAGCAGTTCTGTGCAGCATTTTTAAGAAATCACGTGAAACAGTCATCAACATTTTAGCAGTCTCATTTAAGCTATACGAAAATTAGAAGAAAAGAAAAAAAGAAAGTTTAAAAACAGGAAATCAACTTTAAACTGAAGACTTAAAACTAAATAAAGGGAAGACAAGTCGTAGAAAATGATAAAATACTAAGTTGGATAAAGAACTGCTCGAAAAAAGAAGCGTAAGATTTATTTCTACAATTCTAAATATAAGATCAAGTCACTCTAAAAGACAAGAGCTGATTGCTTTTAACTCCTTTCGGCAAAAGAAGAAATCGACTTAAAAGGAACTTGCTTAGCTTTGAGAAGTAAAGTAGAAAATTAAGTTTTAAAAGGCAGCAGAGAAAGATTTTAGGTCACTCTCTTGTTGCTCATTGTTAGACATTAAGACTTTCGTTTTTTCCCAACAAGCATACGTTTACTTTTGCATTTATAATGCTAAAATTCTGTTTCATTGACTGTTTCACATATTTCAAAGATTAGTCATGGAGACGAAAAATACTTAAAAACCAACATTTTGAATTCGGCGTTATTTTTCAAGCTAATGTTTTCAAAATATGAATAAAAATGGCTCGTTTCCGAAATTTTAAAAGGTTTTTTTTTTTTTTTTCCTGAAAAAGCATGCTTAAAAACATAGGATTTGACCATCTTCTAAATAATTTGGCAACGTTTAATATTAAAAAAAATATATTTCAATCGGTTACGCTTCTGCAGATGACATCACAAATGATAAAATGCCAATCACTGAAGCCATTCGCTGAGCACAATATTTAATTTGCTTCTTTTCTTACATGTACTAGCAACGATATGGTCGATAGCAAGCGTAGAGCGCAATAATTATTTTGCTTCTTGATCATCATTACGTGGAAACGCGGTAGACAGATGCGCCAAAGTACATCACTTGCGACGTCATAAAGACCACGCCGTATTTTCAAAATAGGACATTTTAAAAAAAATTAAAAATTAAGCGTTGGGAAAGTGAAAGTTTTTTTTTCGCTCCATGTTTTTTTTTTTTTTTTTTGCTTATTCTATCAGTTTCAGTGACTAAAAGTCTAAAAGTAGTACTTTTGACTGAAGGATACAACCCCATTGAATATTCCATTGTTTGTGTTTTCTTATGAGCCTGTGCATTGTTGTTGTTGCAGATATAAATTGTTTCAGGAACGCTGCGAAAAATTCTATAACGTGGACACAGGATGCACGCGAAATGTCTGGTCCTTGCAGCTGTTAAAATTCAGGGTGGGATATCCGAAGAAAATTATTAGATTCCCTCTTTAGAAATGGCCGGGGCAGGGGGTGGGGGGCTCCCACCCGTTGAATATTCACTAAAACCCATAAATGGGGATTTAAATCATTTATTAAATTTTTAAATGCAGGGAAACAGAGGGGCGATTGGGACTGAAAAGCGGGGGGCAAAAAAAAAAAAAAAGTTGACTAAACGCCATTGGATTTTTGGCGGGAGCAAAAAAAAAAAAAATGCAAGAAAAAAAGGGGGGGGGGATGAAATTTTGCTATGGCTGGTTTTGAGAGCATATGAGCGGTAATTGATGTAAATCCAACAGCTTAACTCACAGTTTTTTTTTTTTTTTTTTTTTTTTTTTAAGATTTTGATGAATTTTGTACACAATAACTTTCTTTGAAGAAACACTTAGACATGAATTAGATTTACTTTACTTACCCCAAAGTATTTTGAGATGTCACAAATACTGGGTAATAATTTTATTGGGCAAGTACGGCTTGTTTAAGTAAAACAATTGATTTACTAATTTCTAAACAATGAATACATAAACTAAAAGTAACTGCTTATGTTGAATAATGTTTCGTAGACAGATATACAAAATAAAACAAATAATTATGAGCCTAAAATTTTCACATTTCTGCTCTTTTTTATAATTTCTAGTTTTGGTTTCTAAATAGGGAAATAAAACGAATAAATAACCAAAAAGTGGGAGGTGGTTGACACCCTTTGGCCCCACCCCGTCTAGAATCGCCGCCACTGGAGGGGAATAAAAACAAGCAATGGTTACGAATTTCGATGGTAACGACACAGAACACAATAGGGAATACATCGCCAGCTCAGTCATTTCCAGTCGAGGACGAGATGACTGATCTGGCGGTGTATTTCATGTATTTCTGCTTTAGCCCTGGCTATTGGGCCGGTAATTTACTGAATATACAATAGGGAATGCCCAAAAGGTTAAAATGGTGAAATAATATTACAATTTTGTTTCCTGCCGAAGAAGTTATGATCGCCTCCATACGCAAAGCTTGAAGGGTACTCTCCCTTCCTCCAAAAAAATTTGAATTTCAGTCCGTGCATTACTATTCAAAACTCACAGTATGCCGTAACTTTTTTCCGACTGTGTTATATTTTCATAAATATTCAAAATATTCTTTTTAGAGGTATGTCGCCTGCTTCCCTTCCTAAAAATACTCAACAGCATTCTTCCACACTCCTTCCTCCCTCTCTCTTTTTTCCTCTCTCACCTTTTATCGCTATATTACAATATTATTCTGGCAGTAAAATTTATTTATCATGAATCCACTTCTAACTTTTGTGCATTAATCAGACTAGGGATTGCAATACCGGGCCAAAGATTCAATACCGGTATTGGGTATTTTTAAAATGTGATACCGGAATACGGTATTGATACCGGTGTTTGAAATTTGTCAGAAAGTTCTTGAAAACACATTGCTTCGTTGGCACAAAAAATGTACTATGCTTATGAAAACGCATTGTGAACGCATATAAAATGAAGGAACAAATATCATAATAAGAAATCAATAATAGTAAAAACCATAATGCATGTATTGAATTGTCTGTTAACAATGCGCGATACGCCATCTCTAATTGTAGTAAGTATTGGCGGTGTATTTTAAGTATCTCTAATTGTCTAAAAGTCCTTCACCTCCAAATAATTCGCTCTCTTGCGGGTTATTTTTGCATAAATCCTCTTTTTTTTTTTTTTGTGTGTGTGTGTGTGTGTGTGTGTGTGTGTGTGTGTGCGCGCGCTGCTTTTGTATTGCGTGTATTTTAATTATTTTTTTAAATATAGCTATCTGTACTTTATTTCCGAGAGACGATACCTTTCTAATATTAACATAATTTTCTCTTGAACAGGAGAGGCTTATGTTTGCTTTTTATTAGCCCTTTGGTTTGATAAATTTGACTCAATTTTATCTTGTTAGTTTCTATTATTTGTTTCCGCATTTTTTTTTCTTCAAAATTCTTCACAATTATAATTATGTAAATATCCAAAAATATGTTTCAATTGATTATGCTTTACCTCCATTCAAATTTTCAAGACACTATATAACTTCTAAATATTATCTTGTCAAGTAGAAAGCCAAATAGTGAGACAGGACAAAAACCGATACTAGTGACAACAAATTACCAATTTTTACGCTAAGAAAAAGGTTTAGTCAAAATTTCACCATCTTGTAATGACAATATAATTTTGCAATATTTCCGCTACTTTTGTTTAATGATATTTTATTAGTTAGTGCTTTTGAAGCCAAATTTTTACATCAATAGATTGGCTTTGGTTCTGTATTATTGAAAAAGAAATGAAAATTTAAAATATAAGTAGAAATTTAATACGGTAATTTGAAAATTCTTCAATTGAAACTATTTATTATTTTCAGCTAACACCGAAAATACCGGTATTTTACCTAAGCAAATACCGGTATTACGAAATTGTCAAATTGCTCGAAATACCGATGTTCAGTATACCGGTACGGCAATCACTAAATCAGACTTTTCTCCGACAAATCCGTTCGCAATTGAACCACCAAATGCTTCATGTTCTTGTAACAGAAGAATTTTATTTAATGCGTTACTCTACGCGAAGAGCAAAAATAAATTTTATTTAATTTTTGCTCTTCGCTTGGGGGGGGAGGGATAAATAAATCATGTGAAAAACAATGCTGAATTATGATAGCAAAACTCTTTACAAAAAATAAATTTAACATTAATGACCACCACCAAATGGGTATCTCCACGAATAGTAATTAAATATAAACTCATCCTCACTTATGGTAATTAAATGTCCACTTGAGTCAGTAGCATAGCTAGGATGTTATTTCGGAGGCTGTTCAATGAAACTTACATGTACTCAAATTCGAGTTTTCTTATGTATACGAACAGGAAAATTACATCTTTACATCTGAAAAAAAATGGACATTTTCATTTTTAAATTTATAGACCCCATATGGACCCTCTTTCCTCTTTCGCTACGCCACTGATTCGAGCCCTCAGCTTTGATATTTAATAACGACCATTTTAACTGAAAAGTCTTACAAACTAATCTACTAATTATTTCTATTTCTACTAATCAAAGTGTCAACATTCTAGTAATAATGGAAATTCCATTGCAACCTTGATGCCTGAACATGTGCCAATACGTTCCTCTTAATCATCAACCCAAGTCCGAAGCAATTTCAGGAAGGTATAGCTCCTCCCAAAAACACGAAAGTATTTGAAAACACAAAAATAATCCGAAACATTCAAAACAGGAAAATTTTAAAAAAAGCTCATTATTCTTACATTATTTAAATTATAAATAAATGAAACACTCAACATTTATTAGCAGATCTTGTTATCAAGACTTTTGGAGACATCTAAACCTTTCGCACTCTGCACGTCATCAGACACGACAACAACTCAACATTCGTAATTTTAGAACTTGAAATCTGGTTATAATAACAAAATATTTCTTTATGAACTTAAAATGCATTTTGAAGTCATTCATAAAAATCCGAGGATAGGAACCAGAAGCGAAGCGAAGAATTCCTTCTGCGGAAGGGGAGGGGGGGAGTTAATTCGTCTGGCGGATTAAAGGTGTTCAAAAGAGTACCTTGAGTCAAAGTATACACTATAATTCTACTTTATGTTTCCTGTTGCTACATTATCAAATAAAAATAAATAAAAAACAATGATAATAACAATAAATAAACAAATGCACTTCACTTACATCCACACTACGCCCCCTCCCTCCCCTCCTTCCCGATAAAAATAGTAGAAAATATACATGGCTTGAAAACATGTCTATAAAAACTGTATATGTATTCGCATTTTAGACGAGAATCATACCTGTACTCAGAGCACATTCATAAAAATATCAATTGATGAAAAGCACTAGCTCAGCTCGAATTTACCATCGGGGAGGGGGATGGGATAAGAATCTTACATGTATATGAGTTATAGTATTAGGTTTGATAATGAGTGTTAAAAATTAACGGATCTTGAGAGACCTCCACCCCCCCCCCCCCCCCCCCCAACCTCCCCCAGGCCCGTCATTTTAAATTTTTCCAGGGTGGCAAAGGGTTTGTGTTCCTGACAATTAAAAGGGGAAAAAAAACAAAGTACGTAAAAAAATGACCAATTTCAATATGTTTCTGAAATCTGGTGGGTGGGGACAAGTGACCCCCCTCCTGATTGCCTAAATGACGCCCCGCCTCCCTTCCCATTCATTGAAATTAAAAATACGTGCCCCTTCAAAACAACATTTTGCAGGTGCACGTATTTGAATGTTGTGCAAATAATAACAAAAAAAACTTTTTTTTTCTTTTTTTTTTGAGTAGATGACACATCGGATCCAAAATATTGAATTTTCCTGACTTAGTTCGTCAATTGTATCATTTTAAACAGGTAACAAAGCACCTATCACTGAGTAATAGAGATTCACTCACTTTTCAACAATCATTTCTCTCAGACGGAATTCCGCATAACAGATGAATCAAATTCCTCCGTCCATTCTTCGGCGGCAATAAATAAATAAATACAACACACACAAAGTTATCCCAGGATGCAACAATATTGTTTCACATTTCCGAAATGCGTACGTCCTCACGTGCAGCGTGACCCGAGTCAAAACATAACAAGCACCGTTGCCGTGACTTCCACAGCCTCCGCGATCTCGATCGACGAAAAGGTTGCCATTTGGCGACGAAGATGAGTGCCAAAATCGCGAAGTTAAAATGAACAGAAGCAGTGTCCTTAAAAGTGATCATTTTTTTTTCCTAAACAAAATGGAACAATTAACACATTTATCTAACTGCGTTTGAGTTGTGGAGGGGGGGGGGGGGCGAGGCTCGTGCTTTTTAGCCGGGGTTTATTACACAAAACAGAAGTCAATACAGTGGCCGTCGCTTTATGAATCATCTAAACAGTCTTCTTTACTAATAATAAAGCTGAAAGTCTGGATCTCTGTCTGGATGTCTGTGACGCGCCTAGCCCGTTCTGCCCATTTTTATGAAGTTCGGCACAAAATTAGTTTGTAGCATGGGGGTATGCACCTCGAAGCGATTTTTCAAAAACCCGATTTTGTTCCTTTTCTATTCCAATTTTAAGAACATTTTACCAAGCAACAAATTACCATAACATGGGCGTGCCAATTAACATAACAAATTGGCGAGACATTCATCATCCATTATTTGTAAATATACAGGCGAACTAAATGACCTTTTAATTTTTCTACTACCGGGCAAAGCCGTCAGGTTACCACTAGTGATTCTATAAAACGGCTGATTCAATAAAGCTAGATTTTATTCTGTTTTTGACAAATTGATTCATTAAAGCGGATGATTCAAATAACCACTGATTCATTCAACCGGTATCTCCTGTACTTGAAAAGGAATTGATGTAGAATTACATTGCTTCAAGCAGAGCTGAGGAGTCGGAGTCATGTCATTTAGAGGATCAGGAGAGGGCAATTGTTCTGGCTTTGAGTAATTAATGTGTTTACTTATTAGTGTGCGCGGTTTCATTATGTTTCGACAGAATTTAGCATTAAGTTAGTAGACCCTTCCAGAAAAAATTCAAAATGACGAGCCTGGTCGGAGTCGTGACAGCTTTTGAAGTAAAGGAGTCGGAGTCGAGAGTCGAAATCTTCAAAATCTAAGAGTCAGTTGAGGCAGTGAGAAGCAGAGGGAAGTAAGTGGACATTTTCAAGTTTTGAGTAAAACGCGTTTAAAGATAAGATCCTGGGTAGGCTTTCATTGATTTTTTTTCTTAATCAAGCTATATAGCAGCAACTACCAGGACTACTAGTACCATATCTTGCCCCAAGGCAGAGGCAGGGGCGGCATTTCAGCATTTCATTTGGGGGGTCGAGTTTCTTAAATATGAATTACCACAATATGGAGCCGAAACACATATTTGCTAACAGCAAGTAATCATGATATACGTTTAAAATTAATAAAAATAAATGTTCAAAAACAATTTAAATTTTTATAACAAAATTTGTAGTTCTTTAGAATATGTTATCCAAACCAAGTGTTTTTGTATTACAATTTCAACCTTTTAATAAAGTTTTGATGCTTGATTTTTAAAATAGGGAAGAACAGGAAGCCTTATCACTAATCCAGTAATGCCCACATTACTAATCCAGCAAGTCATGATCTTTTTTCAGCTAAGTTTTTTTCCCCCCATTGTGCTTCGAAAATAATTCTCTTACCTCCTGAAACACGAAAATGATTTTTCTCTACGAGCTGAACTGATTGGAATGGTTTAAAAATAATAGAAATAACTATGTTACGTATGAAAACACACTTTTCGCATCTTGCTCTTCAAATTTACCCAGGTAACTTTAAAAATTGTGATGATCTTCATTTTTCATCATAGAATAGTCTATTCTAGGCTAGTCTCTAAACAATTCTTATTGCCTCATGTAATAAATTTTACTCCTAATTGAAACAATTTATTTTTTGCTTTCAACATCCAATTCAGATAATATAGAGCCAACAATACAGGAAAATATTTATCATCAAATCTTGTGTTAATTTTATTAGAAACTGAATCTATTATTTTATACAATATGTTAAATCAAGGTTTGACTTTACTTCATGTGCATTTTGGTCACCTCTTCTAAATTCATTTGAATATTCTTTGCACCTTTTTAAAATTCTCTGGAGTAAGAATTTTTTTGAAAAAATCCACGCTTGGTTGAAATATACATCCAGGTGAAATTTAAAACTAGTTTCAATTGTAGCTTACACTGAAGCTTGAACAGTCCAAAAATTAAGGTTAGCTGATTGAAGATGTTTTGATAGAGTAAAGCATTGTTCGAAAACTCTCCGCAATACAAACAAAACGAATAAAAATTCATTTGAAGACATGTTAAAGGACATTAGCTTCTTCATTATTGAAAGAGCTGTTTTCCAAAATCACTTTGAAATTATCGAGAAGGGTTTTTATGGTTTAAGAGACCATCTTGTGTTGCCTCTTGAAGACTCTCTTGTGTCACGCTGAGATTGCATTGTTAAAGAACCCACAGAAAAGATATTTGTTGATGTGAGATATTTTTTTCAAAAATAGTACGTATTTCTAAGACGTATCTATTAAAATACACTATGCATTTAGCAGTTGAAATGTGTTTCTAGCAGAAGAAAGTGATGAACACTCATTGAATAGACACACTTAAAATATGAGCGTAACAATGAATGTAAAATACCAAGGCATTTAGTGAAAATCATAGAACCACACCACTGCACAGGTTTCTCTTAACCGTCGTTACACAGAGCACACAAGAATAAAATATTTAGCCTATATGAGGTTTATATCTTTAGTTAAAATTTACTACCATTCTTCATCAGTTTTTTTCTGTTTTGAAAAGGCCGGTAAAGGCTTGATGAATTTCTAATTATTTAAGAAAAACGGAAAACACTTGATCATGTCTGAAAATATGTCGAGTCTCTTCAACCATTACGAAGAACCAGCAAGATTCTTTTTTCATGAACATTGGTTTGCGATTTACGTAAATTGAATTTATTCATTTTTTTATCATAAATCTCAAAAAATTTGGGGGTGCGACTGCCCCCTCTTGACCCCCCTATTTGCCGCCCCTGGGCAGAGGGGAGGTTCACCTACCATGTGTACTTGTTATCTCCAAATTTTTAAATTTGCCACTTACATCCCTTTGCTTCTCACTGCCTCATATTCATCCTAATTTTTCCTCCGCATCCTAACTCTGTCATTGCTCTGCTGGATAAGTGCTGGGGAAGGACTGATTTTGAAGTAAAGGAGTCGGCCTGGTTTAAAGCAGCCCTGGTTTGAAGCACAGATTAGCTTGAGTACATTTGACGCTTTGTTTAAATAAAAATGTATTTCTTCGTTATTTGGAAGAATTTTAGACAATGTATTGTTGCAATCATTGCTTTAAAAACAGTGATTTATGACAGTGCTTTCTCGCAAGTCCCAAAAATTATTCATAAGCGAAAATACCCTTTCAACCAGTACACTAGGGCCGAATAAACATAAAATACATTCATTATTCAAAAGTTCGCATGAATCAAATTGTTGGTATGAAAATGCATAATTATTTTCATCTAATTAGGAATGTTTCCTCCTCCCCTTCAAGGGTGACCGGCGCATCCCCTTCAATGCTATGGAGTCCCCTCCCCCCATGAAATCAAATACCCTCTCAAATTACCCCCCCCCCCCATTTAAAATTTTAATTGCGCAGTCTGCACCAACACACAGTGCTGTGCTCTATTCTTTCGCGTCAGAAAATGGGACAAGTGCGGAGGCGTTAAAATGGGACGCATAATCAACTTAATATCCTTTTCATCTTAATTAAGCTATATTCCCGTTTTCTGAAGCATTAAGAACTAACTGAAAGCATGAGTTTTCTTTTTGAATATCTTAATTCTAATGACCTTTTTTCTCCCAAAGAGGTTCCCCCCCCCCCCCGTTTCTGCTTGCTTTTGCGTGTGTGTCTATTATTAAAATTCATTATGTTTTGCTTTTCAAAAAAGTCTACTCTACCAACTTATGTCAAGAGACTGGGTCACAAAACTCACACTCGCTTAAAACAGCTTCGTCTACTCACATGACTTAAACTTTTGAAGTGAAACATCTTGTGCGAGGGTTTTGAAATTCTGACTCAAAATCTTTTCGCGTGACGAAAGTGACGTAGCTGTTTTTAATTGTTGTCAAAAACAATAAAAAATAATAGTAGTAATTATAAAGTTAAGTTTTGTTAATAAATTCTACAAATTAATTTCTAGGCTGAAAGTAAACAAGTAAATAATTCAAGTCAAGTCATCAGTCTATAGCTTATGAAATTAGTTAAATAACTTTTATTTACAAAACTAAGTTTATAATTACTAATATTTTTCATTGTTTTGGGCAACAATTAAAAAGCGGATTTCGAGTATTGTTTAGTTTTTTCGTTGTTTATAATCTAATTTCTTCATTAAAATATACAATTTTGTTGTGAATATACCGAAGTCAGGAGCAGAAAGAACAAGAGCGGGGCGTGAGAGAAAACGTGCGGGTTAAGTGACAGTTCAGAAAGTAAAAAAAAAAAAAAAGATTCATTTCCATCGTGTCTTTACGACAAATCTTTTAACTTTCTTCTATATGTAATATATAGAAGAAAGTATTGGATTCGTGCAAATTTTCGAATTTCGAATTTTGGCGGATTCGAACGTTTTGCGGTGTGCTGAGTCCATTTCGACCATTTTTGGAAAATGTCTGTCTGTCTGTGTGTATGTGTCACGTCTGTGTGTGACCAGTTTTTTGTGGCCGCTCTACAGCAAAAACTACCGCATGAAATCGAACGAAATTCGGTACACATATGTGCCCCTATGTGAACTTGTGCCCATTGGTTTTTGGCGCGAATTCCTCCAAGGGGTGTGGAGCAATGGGACGTTTTATGAGTTACGCGTGCTTGCTATTCCTCAGGAAGTAACTGGCGGAATCAAACAAAATTTGGTCCATATGTTGCCATTAACAGGAGCAGGTGCTGATTCAATTTTGGTGTCAATAACTCAAACGGGGGTTGAGCTATAGAACGTTTTTTGTCGTCAATTGTGACTGCTGTATCTCAAGAAATAATGAACGGAATGAAAGAAAATTTTATCGGCAAGTAGCCCTTAGTGGGTATAAGAACTGATTTTATTTTGGTGTCAACAACTAACTAGTATGTTGTGGCCATCACGAAACTTTCTTCTATATTTTTCTTTTTTTTTTTCTGATCCCTCCCCATGCTTGACGAGGAAGCAATATTCCCAACAAAAACAAAATTACACATGCAAAAACTTGACGACTATACCAATGTCTGAATTATTGGAAAAGCAAAGCAAAGAGCGAAAATTGACAGTTATTTTAAAAGCCTTGCTTGAATTAATTACAAATATCTTATTTATTAACAAACATAAAATGGCAACAGTTAAAAATTTTAAATCATTGAGATAATATTTCCTATCATTTCCATACAATTAAAATCACGAGAAATACGCAGACGACAATCTATTACGATTTATCTTTCTTATTGTTGCATTAATAAAAATATTTTTATTCGCAAAAAAAAAAAAAAAAAAAAATCAACACCTCTTGGAGCGATTGGCGTCAAAATTGAACCAAAGCCTGTTTACATATGGATTCACATATATTCCAAATTTCAACCAGAACGTAGCATTACTTCTTGAGATAGAGCACTCACAATGGAAAAAAAGAATGGGGGATTGCGCTACCCCCTTTTTAGCTGTTGACACAAAAATAAAATCAGTCCTTATACCCACTAAGGGCTACTTGCCGATAAATTTTTCTTCCATTCCGTTCATTATTTCTTGATATACAGCAGTCACAATTGACGACAAAAAACGTTCTATAGCTCAACCCCCGTTTGAGTTATTCACACCAAAATTGAATCAGCACCTGTTCCTGTTAATGGCAATATATGGACCAAATTTTGTTTGATTCCGCCAGTTACTTCCTGAGGAATAGCAAGCACGCGTAACTCAAAAAAACGTCCCATTGCTCCACCCCCCTTGGAGGAATTCGCGCCAAAAACCAATGGGCACAAGTTCACATAGGGGCACATATGTGTACTAATTTTCGTTCGATTTCATGCGGTAGTTTTTGCTGTAGAGCAGCCACAAAAAACTGGTCACACACAGACGTGACACACACACACACACACACACACAGACAGACAGACATTTTCCAAAAATGGTCGAAATGGACTCAGCACACCTCAAAACGTTCGAATCCGTCAAAATTCGAAAATTTTCACGAATCCAATACTTTCTTCTATATATTAGATATAGATGAAAGTAAAAAGGGGGTAGCGCAATCGCCCGTTCTTTTTTACTTTCTTCTATATCTAACATATAGAAGAAAGTATTGGATTCGTGCAAATTTTCGAATTTCGAATTTTGACGGATTCGAACGTTTTGAAGTGTGCTGAGCCCATTTCGACCATTGTATGTATGTACTATTATAAAAAATACGTTAAAAGGATTTGGTATAAATAATCAAAGAAATAATTTACTGTGATAGTTCAGACATTATTAATTGCAAGTAACCGAGAATAAATTCTTGCAAATTAATTTCCTCATAATCATAGCTATCTACGATAAATAAGAAAATAAAAGTAAAATTAAAATCACGCATTTTTAAACATAGAAAGTATTTTGCAATACCTACAAAAGAATCACAAGTCTGATGTACATTACAGAACTTTAAAAATCAAAAGATCAACGTATATTTTGCTGAAAGATTTTTTTAAAAAAGTTACAAATCATGTAATTTGTTTACCTAATGTATCAGTGACAACAATTATATAGAAACCAGACAAGTAGGTTTCAAGATAATCATTATGTTTTCCATTGTAGAGGGACATTATTTCTCCTGGTTTAATGCATTTAGGAATAAATTTTTTTATCAAAGAAAAAAAAATAATTAAAAGCCTCAGAAGGAAATAATCTTAACATATTTTAATAATCAAGATTTATAAAGATTTATGTTTATTGATCCTTCCATTCATACATGAGATATTACATTGGGATTAAAAAATGTTTTTTTGAAATGTGATGATATGGCATTAATTTTGTTTTCTTTCTTTTTTTTTTCCCCATAAGAGCACTGAGTTGCACGGATATTTTCTGTTTTCATAATTTTATATATTTTATTTTCTTGCTCTGACTGCATCCTCTATCGGGGATGCAAAAAGTGTGCAGGTATAAGCACAATTTTATGCCTACTCTAAGTGCTCATGAACTTCTTTAGTTCTCTCTCTCTTTTTTTTTTTTTTTCTCTCCATTTGAATATTCTACCGTTAAAATTTATATTCACTATGCATCGGTTCAATGGTACATAATCTATCTAAATAAATCTTAAGTAATCAAGCAAATTAGGTAGTAAATGGTTTTGGTTGAAATATGCTTTTTGGACTACTTTGAAATGCAAAAGACGGAAAAATAATGATAATTGAATGAATAAAAAGAGAGCTATTTGGATTTTTTCTCCATGTAATTTTAGAAAAACTTAGTTGGTCTGTCTTGTATATTTATGAACCTAATAGGAAAGCTGCATTGATTTATAAAAAGAAAAAAACAAAACAAAAGAAAACTATTTAGCAAACTTGTATTACCTTAAAAAAATATAAGTTTCTAAATTTATTAAATCTGTAGTTTATCTATAAAGCTTTGATAGTTACTTTGCATCAATAAGGTTTTTCTCGACAGTTCTTTTTAAAAGTAAATCAAGCTCAGAAAATCTTTAAAAAACACAGAGTAGTATTTAAAATTATAAATTAAAAAAAAAAAATCGTGTGTGTATGGGGGAGGAGAGGGCCAGCTTTAACTAGACTCTCAGAACTGAGATATTGTTGGATTGTTGATCGTCTCACTTCCAAAAGTTTACAATGTGGTCCTTGATTAAAAAAAGCTGGAGATCCTTGACTTGTTGTTGTTGCTTATACGGAGTCAGACAAGATCCGCGATCCCGTTGACGGTACGAAAGTCCAAGACCAAAAGGGGATTGCTAAAGAGATCCTCCCTAGAGAGTCCATATAATCCAAAATGTGAACTGGAGCTTGATGACTTAGGCACTTGGTGCAGGTGGCGAAAGTTTTCCTGCCCTCGTTGAAAAGTGAGGCACTTGATATAACCACTAGCAAGTCTTGTGAGAGCAGTCCGGGTACATCTGTCACCCGGCAGGCCACGGGACAAACCCGGTTTTGATCCCTTGTACTAATCATGGGTGGGAGGTGTTTTCCACTCCTCCAAGATTTTTTATTTTTCTCGGGATAACTCCATAAAGGTAAGTGTGGATGATGAAGCTGTTGGAATCCTGCAACCTCTTTAGCAAGATTATCGGCCATTTTGGTTCCGTGGATGTTCACATGAGAGGCATCCATTGCAAATGAACATCATGATTAAGGGAAATGAGCTTTAACTTAAGTAGAATGGATTTGCTGGTCTTGTCGCCAACAAGAAGCCATTTACTAAGATGGTGGAGAGAACTATGGTTGTTAGACAAGAGATCCATAAGTCACCATAATCCTCCTTGCAATCAATTCACTTCTGAAGACGGAGCAGTGATCGGGATTACGATGAGAAAGAGTCAAGTTGGCTGCGGGAGTCTGTGTAAATATGCCACTACTTGCAAGGTTGTCCCTGAATTAATACATGGAGGTATCATGGGTGCATTGGGGTGCCGAAAAGCTGCTGTGGTACTGTTTTCCTGAGGTTTTTTTCCCCTATCACATACAATTTGTGTTAATAGTTTAGTTTTTGAATTAAGTTTCAATTTGACACAAAGCATTGATTGTATTTTTTTAAAAATTTCAATTTTCATTAAATTGCCAAATAGAAACCCCAAGACTCAAATTATTCTTTTACAAAAAGTAAGCCGGCTTCTTAGTTTTCGTAAAAATTACAAAAAGTAAGAGGCCTCTCAACCTCTACGAGAGCTTTTCGCTGTACAAATCCCATGCTTTAAGCTTTACTTCTTTTAAAGCTCAATTCTTTCAGCCTACAGAAACTGAAGAAAAATTACTACTTTGAACACCTGAATCTGAATAAAACCGAAATTATCATCGTCGACGCAGGCTCAGGATTCAGTGGCGCAGCTACTATTTTCTAGAAGGAGGGAGGAGTACAGTAGTTTTTATATACGTATGTATATTAAAGAACTAGAATTTGCAATTTGGGAAAAAACCAAGGGTTCCGGGAAGGGTTAACCCACTTCCAATTTGCGCATTTGTTAAGACTGAGCATTTTCTTATTGGCATTACTGGAAAATTTACGAATTCACCCGTGTAAAATTTGTAAGGTCGTTGTAGTTCAACCTCTTCTTTTTACCTTACACGCACCTCAATTTAAGAAATGAATCTCGCAAGCTAAAGTGCATGTAAATTTCAAATATATGTGTGGGTGTGTGGCTTTTTTTTCCCCCGGAAAAACGCGAAAAATTAAGGAAATTAAAAAAAAAAAAAAAGAAAAGAAAAAGAAAGAAAAAAAAAAACAAGAATTGTTGTTATTCCCTCACTAGATGTTGATTTTACCAATAAAATGTTCCCATTCGTCTTTTAGAGTTCAATTTCTGACCATGTGGTTCCAAATTTGAAACAATCATTGTTAATAACGAATGATGATGATCGATTATTTCGAAAGTCTTCAGAACACAGTTTTCGATTCATAACATTGAACACAACAACAGGGAACATAGCTCAGCTTAACTGGTTGCGAGCCGGAGGTTGGGCACACTGTGTAATAGGGTGAGATTCCACTAGGCTTGACCTACCCCCATCGGGTTTCCTAAAATAGTTACCATAGATGAAGAGCAAAAGTTGTAAATAAAACGTGAAAGTAAGAATTTCTACCTCTTTCAAGTGAACTAATCAGGGTTGACAGTGGTTGAAAGCTGCCTAAAAATAAGTAATTTACCCTCATCGAGTTTCCAAAAATTGTTCTTATATTACCGAGGAAACTCACTTTTTTCCTTAATAGCAAATCTTAAATAACAAGATCGAGTTTTTTTAAGGATGGAAAAAATTTGCTTAAAGCCATTTGGAAACAAGCTCTTCAATAAATTCTTTTTCCCCCCTTTTCTGCTGACCTTTTTTCAACACTAGGCTACAAAATAGTACATTAACTTAAAAGACAAATGAATAACAAACAATTAAATGCGTTTAATAAGGAAACCAGAAATATTTTACAATTCAAAAACAAACATTCACCTTAACAGAAAACCTCAAAAAATAAAAAACGGGATAAAATTTAATTTTAAAAAATCTAATAACTAAGCAAAATGACATCAAATATACAAAAAAAAAGGACAATTACACAACTAAAAGAACAAATGCAATTTTTTTTTATGCATCAAAAATTCCACTGAAGTATAAAGATTATTTTTAAATTATAAAAAAATAAAGTTTTACGTCGACATTATTGCGAATCAATCATGAAAACGGAGAACACGTTCGCTCTTAGAAACTAAAACTTTTTGAAGTGCTAAAACACTTCAACTCTACTCCTTCATTATACAGCTTGAAAAAGCTTTTTGAGGTACTAGATACAATTTCATTTTGCCATAAAACGAAATTCTAGCTATAATGGCTCGGTCGCCAAACTCATGACAAGAACTAGATTGCAAACCTACACGGCCGTCGCCCCTAGTACAGCAATCACGATTTCCTTCGGAAATAGGTGTCCTCATAAAATTCAGATATCCGAAGCGCCCTCTTTCGGCGCACTTTCAGCGTTTGACCGGCAGAAGAAAAGCAAAATTAGATAAGAGAAAGAAGATGGAAGAGTGAGTTGAACTCAATACATATGAATAATTCAGGAACGCCGCAAAATAGCTAAGATGGAAAAAGGCCAGTAGGGCGATTCAATATTAGTGAACGAAGAATGAAAGCAAAACATAATATTCGAGATTCTTTTCAGAACGTAAAAATTGTTCCGTAAATGATTTTACTTTTGAGGAATTAAACGGGCTTACCTGAGGACAGCTGACATCAAATGATCATAAACGAGGTCAGAGAGAATAATACTTTTTTTTTTTTTTTGCATCTCCTTTATTGTTGACATGATAAAATCATAATGTTTTGATCATACGATACGCCGGGAGATTCGATAATAATATTATAAAATGGATCAAAGCGAAAAGTACAAATTATTATACACTAGCTACGGTGCACCGCTTAATTCGAAAATAAAAGTTGTATCCAGTGACGAATGTTCCACAATCGTGTTGAAAAAAAAAGTAAAATTCACAGTCAACGTGTAGAAAAGAGCAATTGTATGACTCAAAAATGAAAGTTGGACTTATTCGGATTTTTTTTTAATCGTCCCCTCCCCTGTGTGAATTCCTGAGCATCAAATGACCTATGTGCCAAATTTGGCAAATATCTGACGTAAAGTGAGGATTCGTGTAAGGAAAACTTACCTATAGGGGATTCTGGTTCCCATAAGTTGACGAAAACCCTTCTATGTGGATTCCTGAGCATCAAAGGACATGTGTGTCATATTTGGCAAAAATCCCACGTAAACCAGATTTGTATGAGGAAATAAACACACGCACGCAGCCATTTTTAGACATATAGATGGCACTGATCAACAAACATCCATAAGACATAAAACAGTTTGAGTTACAAAAATCATTTTTAAGTACCAGTCGCAAGAACTTTTAATATTTTCCATTTGCATAATTTATTCAAATACGAAATTTAAAAATTGAACTTTGTTTCATTTGTACTAGGATTTTCCATAAAGTTTAAACCTGTATAATATTCTCAGAGTTAATATCTTGTACGAGAAGTAATTGAGCATCTCTGCAACAGCCAGCAGTTGAATGACCGACTCCCGATTCCTGGAATTTTAAAGCTTGCGACACCGACTCCTTTAACTCAGATCAATCCGACTCCGATCGCTCATCTCCAACTCCACAGCCCTGCCATTAACCCCCTGGAGATTTTCCATAGCCTTTAAGAAAATGCAAAGCCCATTGAGAACCTCTGCCCTAAATCAAGCAATTTAGAAAATAAATAAAAACACAATTAAATTTTTGTACAAAGCACTAAGTTTTATGGTGATCGATTTTTAATCAACATACTAGTTTTAAATCCTTTGATAAGCAAATTACGTTAAGTAATATTAATGAATTCCCCCCCCCCCCCTACCCCAGTGAACTCTCCTCCTGCATTTTAAACATTGCTTCAAGAAACGTTGATTAATTATCCAATTTCTCAAAAATAAAACAATTTTAATCAACTAATCTACCTGAAAGACATAATTAACTCGCCTTTCCGGATGAAACTAAGCAGAGTCTCATTTAGTCATAACGGCAGGATAAATTTTTCTGAGCACCAAACTTTTAAAATGAAGTTCTTTATCACTGGACTCTTAATTAAAAGCATTTAATTGCTTGGTTTAATCTATAATAATATTTATAGAATTAATGGCTCAAATCTTAAAATTATAACTTCGCCAACTGCAAATTGTGTTAATAAGTTAGGTAAGGAACTAATAAAACTTATCGACGTGGCGCCTTCAAAACCAACTATGTGTTGTGTACTTGTACAAATTGTTCAGGAAGAAGAAAAGCGTTATCAATATCTAAACTTACCTTAATTTGAAACTTTTGTTCCAAGTTTAATTTGAAAAAATGTATGCAATGAATTAACTTTGACTTTTAGTTTTTTTTTTTTTTTACTTTAGTATTTTCACACAGCAGTTTCAAGACGCATTTATTGTAGGATAATTATAACCAGGAACCCTAAGTTAGAGTCAAAGTAAATACCTTTGAAAGTTTTCTTTTCTTTTTTTTTTTTTTTTTATACTTCTATATCCTTAACGATTCAAGAAATCACCCTGAATAAAAAAATAAAAACATTTGACTTTATTTTTTTTTTTATTTTTAAGAGACAAAAAAATTTTCCAAAAAAAAAAAAAAAAAAAAACCAGAACACATGTAACATTTTTTCCTAGATATTACGCCAAATAGTGAAATCAGATGAGTTATGGATTTTCATCGGCATATGTTTGTGGCAACCCTAGGATGCTGTTGACTGATTGTTATGACTGAATGAGAACGAAGTTGGAATTTGCACGTAAGTAGTTTATAGTATATAAACTACTTACGTGCAAATTCCAAAAAAGAAAAGAAAATATTTGCAAATATTTTCTTTTTCGTTGTGTGTGTGTGACAGTGTTTTAATAAATGTGTGAGCTAAAACTTATAGTCAGTATGACCACATGATCCTACAGCGGTTATCATTACCTCAACTAACCCTATTTAGCTCTTTATATTACTCTATTTTTGAAATAGCTTTTAAGATGCCAACCAGGGCCACGGCGGCCCCCTCTGCCCACAAAACTTACATAACTAACATTAGCGATTCTTAGTCGGCACCTTAGTTCCTGACTAGGCTGACAAGGCTTCTTGATGGCCCTGATGCTAGCCTATAGTACATAATCATAAAAGTTTATTTAGCCTGTCTTTTTATGCGATATTCAATTCTTTCAGATTGCGTGTTCAATAATATAATAGCTAATTTTCAAGGACTTACTAATATCAGTGGCGGCGCTAGGCGTCGGCGATGTCGGCGACTGCCGACGGCCTCGCGCAGATAGGGCCTCGCAAAATTCTCAGAAGTAAATTCTCAAAAGTTTTAAGAAATTTCCATGTTTTCAATTGAAGCTCTTATTAAATGCAACAGACACAAAAGTAATCAAAATAGTGCGTGCAGCGGAGACTGCACAGAGCAAGCCTAAGGCCTGGGCTCCACATGCGCGGAAAACCGAAAGCGTCGGCATAAACGGAATTTCCGATTCAGTCGTATTTCCGCGCAACGGGTGGTTTTGAGAGCAGAAAAGACAACGCGGAATTCTAGAGCGGAATTCCAGAGCGCCATCTGCAGGTGGCTTCTGGACGTTTAGCTTTTTGTTTTGGTATCAGCGGGAAAAATGGATGATCAAGACGAAGAGATCGCCGTGGCGAATTAATTTTTTTAAATTTGACCACTACAATTAAAAATAAATAAATAAAATAGAATAGAATAAAAAAAAGGGGGAGAAAAAAAACAAAAGCATTCTAAGTGACTGAGGAAGATACTGCAAGAACGGGAAAAAAACTAGGCTTTCAAGCTACTTTGATAAGAGAGCTGAAGGTGAATTCTACCCATTCATGAACGATCCACTGTAGATGTTTTTATGATGAGCTTAGATTTCGTGAATTTGACATTGCTGGAGCCAAAAGAGAGAAAAAAAAAAAAAAAAAAAAAAAAAAACAAGGTGAATGAATAAATTTTTACTTGAATAAATCTCCAAACAAAACCATACAGTGTGGTATTCAGTAAGAAAAATTGAAAATCATGAAAAATTAAGATTACACACGACGTATATTATTTCTTCCCCTTTTTGGATAATAAACAATAATAATTTCAATTATTCATTCATATTTCAATATTTTAATTTGACTTAATATTTCATTAAGGAAAGCTATTGTTTTTCTAAGAGAGCAATATGGAATTTTAACTACAAGAATCAGCCAAAAATAGTGAAATTTTGGTGTTTTATCTTCCTAAAGAAGTTTATGTGCCTGAAGAGGGGGGGGGGGATTTTATAAATAATATATAAGAATGTAACAAACTAAAGTAAAAATATATATATAATGCCTAGATTTTCAGGAAAACCACAGTTGGTTGAATAGCTAATTACACTTCAACTGTTGATATTATCCATTCATATTTCATTGATGTTAAGATATAACATAGTAACAAAAGATACTAGCATTTTGCTGGTTTTATAGAGCGTTTTGTTAACATTTTATTTGAATTAAATGTTCTAAGAAATTTGTTAGCAAAACTCATAAAATCAAACTGAGAACGAAAACATTTATTAAATCTTAATTTTAGACCCCAAAAAGTTTGATTTTTTTTTTAATTCAAACCACTTCACCCACAACCTTATTATATAATCATTACTGGCCTAAAATATTTTGTGTTATAAATTTTAACATATTGTTCTGAATGTTTCATTGTTCACTAAATCTCATTATGTTTAATTTATTTAAATATTTTTAATTCTAATCAAAAGCATTCAAAGCTTGCATTTTTACAAAGCTCACTAATACTTCACACATCAGTGAATCAAAATAACACACAAATAAATAATTTTTTTATTTAACATGCTCCACTTATTTACATATTTTAACTCAATTTATTCTGCTGTATTAAAAGTTCAAGGTCAGACATTGCTTTAATATTTTTTTTCTCCCTGAAAGGAATTTAGATTTAACTAGAAAATTCTTGAAATGGGATCATCTTTAACTAAACATTCTCCTTTGCTTTCTTGACAGCAAAATGGCAGTTCTACTTAAGTCATTCCTGCATCAGCATTAATCCGCCAATCCTTCTTTAATGTGTTTTCTCGATCTGAAATATAAAATAAATTTGTTTACAAACAAATCAGGTAACTGCAGCAGTAGAGCCTGATGTAGATCCTTGGCAGGATCAATGGTACAAACAGAAAATTTTCTTTTGGGGTAAACTTTTTCCTAGCTTCAAAGCAAAGGTACAACATATGTATACACAGACACACAACCAGTTTATAAGAGTTTATCCCCGTCAAAGAGCTATGCTTTTATTATGGAGGTGGTCATTCATAAAGGCCAAAGTTAGTCTTTTCCTCTTTTTTGAGGCCTCACACTTTCTCAGGAACAACACCCTCCTGTTTTTAATCTGAGGTGATTATTGAATAGGGCTGGGGTCTTCATAGTGACAATTAAAAAAAAAAAAAAGAAAGAAGGAAAGAAACTAATATGCAGCACAACACATAAGTATATAACTGAGTAGTGAGCAGTAGAGACAATCATTGCAGTTCAAGGGATGTCGAAAAAAGCTTAAATTCTCATTTGAATCTAATTTTTAATAGAGGGTTAGTTTTCAGATTATTTGTATAATGTTTGAAATTTGATTCAACTGAACAAACTATAATAAGAATATACTTAACATACTTACTAATTTAAGTTTTCAATAATTGGTTACAAAGCTCATTTTTGTCGTGTAATTTAGGTTTAGTTGCTTTGTTGATCAAAGTAGATAGTTTTTAATACTTCTTGATTTGAACAATCATTTCTTTGAAAGATAGTTTTGAAGAAGCAAAAATCTTTTTGGACGGTGTCACATACACAAACATTAATAAGAGCTATAGTATAGAAAATGCTCAGTTAAACTATTTTCTTTTAATGATCTTGTTCTCTTAAATGATTTATTAATTAGTACTTATATATAACTCTGCCAATCATATCATCTATTTTGTACTCAAAATATTCATCATCAACTGCTTTGAGGCACTAAACACTTGATATTCAAGTTTCAAATTATTTTCTAATAATAATATAGGCTATTCGGATTTCCTAAACAATACAAAGAAAAACAGTTAACCGGTAGGATAGGGTTCTGAAGAGAGCTCTGATTTTGTATCCAGAGCAGGAGCCGAGCAACCCCTGATCCAGCAGCCCCAGAGGAAAGGATTTGGAATAGGAATTTGGGGGACATTGACTATGAAAACATTAAATGTGCCCCAGTCACCATTAGTGAACACGGACGTCAATCTCTTCAATCATACCTTCTGGAAACCCTGTGTTGATGAGAGTATTTGTTTTCTCAACTTGGGTGAGCACCAAAGCTTTACCAAAAGGGGTCTTAAGTGGATGGCTGCTCGCCATTAATGCCTGGTTTGGACAATGGTGGATTGAGAAAGATATTTATATGAAGTTTTCGCTAACTTAAGAGGCCCTAGACAATAAGGGGCAAATTTCCTGAATGACACCATCGAGGGTAGAATACTTTAAGGAAATGGAGACGTACATCCACCCACCGCAGGCGGCTAGCATTGTAATATAAGGCAGCAAATGTTGCAATAATGCACAAGTATAAAAATATATTCTTCTTCACAGTGATTTTTAAACAGCCTCAGATCAGTAGCACCAACCTACCCACTTTTTACCAGAGGGTTGCACCGCATATGAAAATGATTCACACAGGCCAGAATGCAAATGAAATTTTCAACTATAAAATTTTGTAGAAAAAAGGGGGAAATTAAAAACCTAGAATTATTGCTTTTGCTACTTGATGCTTACATTATAATTGCTTTTGTTTTCCAGAAACCAATTTGTTTGTTTAACTACAAATTTTGATATTGTGACTAATTGTAGTTTTTAATTTGTGACATTGAACAAAACAGCGCCTAGGTGGTTGGAGTTCTGCCCACGAGAAAGAGCATATGATTCAGAAGTTGGGAAATACTCAACCCCTCACTTTTAGAAAAGGGAGGGGGAGGGCACAGAAGGAACTAAATGCTAACTCTTGAAATAAAATTTGCATTAAAAAATAATTTTAAATTTCTAATTCATACACGTACATATAATTTTGCATGATAATATTTTTAATTTTGACATCATGTATTTAAATTATGGTTTCCGCAATCCTGTGTGTGTGTGTGTGTGTGTTGCGTATGTGTAGGCATGTGTGTATGCAGGCTTGCCTGTGTGTAGGCAGGAGTGCCCACCCGCGAAGGGCAAAGGCACCCCCCCCCCATTTTGCAAAGACCCCCAAAAACATGAGCCCCCCAAATGAGAAAAATACCCCTCAAATCCCCCTAAAAACTTCAATGCCGCAGTCTGCGCCATGAAAGGGGTGCCCATAGGTGGGCACCCCTGGTGTAGGCATGTGTTTAAAGTAATAATAGAGATGAGCTTGGCTTAGGCCAGGCTTGGGCTCTAGAATGTAATACAGATTTAGGCTTGAACTCATAGTGAAATATTCAATCGGCAATCTCCATACAAATACAAAGTAAACAGAAATAATTATATGTTGTGAAAAATAGCATTTTAATCAGTTGGAATTTGAAGAACGTGATAATAGTTTCTTTTAATGACTTTAATCCTTTTTACTTCTTTAAATGTTTGAATTGATATTTGCCTCACATCACTAGCATTGTCAGAATTCCTGCCAGAGGGATTTTTTTTTTTTTGTCGAAACAGTCCTTAAATGCATAAAAACTGCTGTTTAAAGATCTACAAAAATTTCCTAACCAAGGCCTTTAAGATATGTCTTTACCCTGAACCCCCTCCCCTCCTTTTGCAGTGCCTCTGCCTCATGTGTAAAGTTAACAAAAATTAAAACAGAAAATTAACAGATATTTATAGTATGTTTTGAATTACTGTTACAAAGTATGAAATAGTAATGCATCTGAAGTGGAGCATTTCAAGAATTTATTAAAATATTCTTCATTAAAAGTTTTAAAAACAAAAAAATTCAAATGTTGGGCACTCACGGGTTAAGTTTTTGATGCAAGAACTTTTCCTCGGACTCGAATTCTGATATGAGAAATATCAACCGGGTTCGGGCTTTCAAAAATGAGCACGAACTCATGAGCAGGGGCGGACAGTGTCTCATAGGCGTGCGGAGGGCTTCAGAAATGGGGGTACCACTGTACCAAGAAGTTGAAATTGCATTTGTAAAAGCTCCCACACTTGTTCGCTTAAGGAAAAATTTTAAATATTTTGAGTAAAAAAGCATTTTTAAAGCGTATGAGGCAAGAAATTAATGTGCCTTAAAATATAAAATTTTAACCACTTTTACATTACCTTTCATTTCTATGTGCTAATGGGGGTACCACGGTACCCCTGATGACCCCCGTGTGCACGCTTATGCTGGGTCTACCAAGAAGGGGCGAACCTTGACTACCAAAAAGGCGCTAAAAAATAAATAAATAAAACGAAGGTGCACAAGTTTGATGGCAGGGAAAAAAAATGAAGGCACACTTAATTTTTGACATCTTGAATTCAAAAAATGTTTTTTGCAATCACAAGTGTGTGTGTATGTACTTTTATGTGTGTAGGCGTGTGTGTGAATAGACGTGTGTGCATAGATGTGTGTGTGCAGACGTGTATGTGTGCAAATGTTTATGTGTGCAAACGTGAATGTGTGTAGGCATGTCTGTGTGCGTGTGTAGGGCATATTGAACTCACCACCCAGGTTTGGTCCCGCTTGAGTTTGTAGAGGCTCAGGTCCAAAAATCTTAAGTTTAGCTTTGTATGAATGAAAACAATTTGTAATGACAAATTGTGGCGACAAAAAATTGTTTACCTAATAAAGTATGAAACGAGCTAGATTTATTCTCGTTGTCATGATAATCTGAAAAATCAGTGCAACATCAACCTCGGTCAAGGGAGCTTAATAAGCAATTTGTAACCGTTCAAAAAAAAAAATGAACATCTATGATGGACAAAATGTAAAGTATTCATAGGTCTGACAAGAGGCCATCTCAACCCAGTCGGAAACAAGTGGCCCAGCTTAGAATCATGGTAGTGTGGTTAATAAATTTTATAAGGAGTTGGGGGTCGGTCAAACTAGGATCCTGCCTTGGTTTTCGGTGACCCTGAGTACATAATATCTCATCTGACTTCAAATGCTTTACTTCAAGAAAAAAAAAACTAACAAGAAAGAAACATCCTTTAAATGACCTCATTCAGGAATATGACAAATCCTGGGCACTGGTATCACCAGTGATGTTCCCATCATTTTTTCTTAGGGTATACTCCCAGTAATCTATTACGCACGATAAACGTACGTGATCATATACATAATAAGTCATAATGTGAAAATTTTTGAAGTTTGAGGGTATACGTTATTTTTGTAAAAAAATGTTCGAGAGTATACGGCGTGTATGGAGTATACCCTATCAAGAGCGCCCATATGCAAAATTGCAGGGGGGGGGGGGCTCAAATATTTTCTCCATGGTTTAGCAGGACATTTATCCCATTGAAACTGATTTTAGTGCAGGTTAGAGTTATTAAAATTTGATGTTTTTTATAACTTATTCATTAATGGCTGGAGAAGAAACGTTTTCACATTTTTGCAAAGAAAAAAGTACTATAAGCAAGGAAAATCTAATTTCAAAGAGGAGGGGGGTTGGGACCCTTACCCCCCTACATGGGCGCTCTTGTGCCCTATGGGAACACCACTGGTTATCACCCAGGATTTATCGCACAAGTGACTAAAAAAATCTTGTCAAACTTCTTAAAAACAAAATCTATCAGAATGCCACTGAATTTAACCATATAAACTATGAGAAATAGACGTGCCTTGTACTTAAATTTTTTTTTCTAGATCTAAAAGTTTTACTTTTTGTGCTTATTTCAATAAATAAATATTAAGTGAAAACCTTATATTTACACACTTTCCAAGTTTTTACTACAAAATCATGCAAATTAGCAAATATGTTTTATCTGTCAAACTCTGTACAAACAAATATACATATTGTAATACAATACAATAAATAATGATTTCAGAGTGGTGAGAAAAAGTTTGTTATTCTCTGGCTTTATCAATATTCTAACAAAATACACCATAACAAAGTATGACCTACCTAACGCAACATTTAGAAGGTAAGCAGTATTGTACTACATTACGGTGATCGAGTACAGAAGATGAACTTTTCATAAAGGTAAAATATCAAAACTATGGTGTCATTACATGATTTAAACTCAAATAAACAAAAAGAATGATCAAACAAACGGCTATCAATACATGTATTAAGCAAAAAGGAGGGTAGGATTCTTCAAAATCCAAAATGAAAGAACTAACCTTGTACTTTCGTAGAAGTATAAATCCAGTTCAGTATTAAATTCATCATCCACCAATTCATCTGATAAAGTTTCTTTCTATTGTTTTTTTCTTTTCACCTCCTTTTTCTGTGCTTCTGGAGCTGCGAAAAGTGAATGTTTGATACAATTAAATGAAACTATGCACACATTCAGTACATTACAAAGTTATGATAAGAGTTCAACAAAAATTCCACTTACCGCAAATGCCACATTTTGTCCCAAGGATAGCGCATCTTATCGCTACTTTCTTCTCGTTGTTAATAACAGCAAAAATATTTCTTTAATTCTTCCATTAAAAAAATTGATGATACAGCATACGTTCAACTTCGGTGGCCGCCATTGCTAATGTTTACAATCTGAAGTCGAGCTCCTATTGGCTGTTAGAATGCGGAATCCGCTGGCGGAAGCAGAAAAGTTGAAATTTTTCTACTCTCGATTCAGTCGCGTTTCCGTCGGGCAGAATCGGAAAAAAACCTGTTTTTCCGATTCCGCATTCGGTTTCAGTCGGTTTTCCGCGCATGTGGAGTCCAGGCCTTAGCAAATGCGGGCCCAATTCTGTCGGGGCCTGAATTTAAAATATTCAGTAGCTACAGCTTATTGATCAGTTAACTCTATTCTCCCCACCCCCGTCCCTATTTCTTTCCTTTTTCTCTTGTTTCCTAAGTTCGTCTAAAAATAAGAAAATATTCAAAATGCTACTCCTCCGAACACACACCCCTCCCCCACCTCCCTACACACCCCTCCATACACACGCACACCGAAAGCATTATGGAGCATCTGAAATTTCGTTTCCAGATCTTAAATTTCGCAATATTTCCAACTTAAAGCCCCCCAAATACTAAGCAACATCGAAAATCGCTTAAAATTCTGTTTTTGTAGCTTGAATTTCAAAGATTACCGAGCCTAATATTACAAAATATGGCCTTACAATCGCATTTTTAAGGCTTGAATTTCAGAAAATATTCGGGCAAGGGTCCCCATACACCCTTTCTTTTATATCATTAGCAATTAGGTTTTTTAAACTACATTTAACAAAAAGTTTAAGTGCACTGGCTCCTGAACATAAAATATTGCTAAAGTTTTTAGGACCGTAATTTTCAAAATGTTTCGAGGGAATAACTCCCTTCCTTCCCGTAAAATCTTCAAAGTTTGTCTAAAATTCTGTTTTTGAAGCTTCAATTTGGAGAATTTGCAATTGATTTTGACCTATTTTTTAAACAAAAGAATCGATCTGGGACAGTCTCTGACCCTAAAGTCAATAAATGCGGCCTATAATTGCGTTTTTAAGGCTTCAGTTACTAGAAATTTTCACCGAGACCTCTGTAAATTTTTTCCCGTAACATCAGCAAAGAAAGCCTAAAATGGCGTTTTTAAACTACAAATTTTAAAAAAATTTCCGGGGGAGGACCCCCGGAACCCCCCTTCTCTCAGGTCATTTTCTCCCTTTCAATGTGCCGCCCCCTCCCCACACCACGAAAAAAACTTTTCGATTGCGCTACTAGTCACGAACTGTTTTTGTCCTAGCAATTAAATGAATTGGAAACTCTAAGTACCAATAGTTAGTACAAAAATTAATTCCATGGATTTGTCTGAAAATATTTTATGATTGAAAGGGCCTCGCAAAACTGCGTCGCCGACGTCTACTTTTGCTCTCGCGCCGCCACTGACTAATATACATATTGCTCATTAGCCGACTTCATACCTAAAAGCATGTATGCCGACACCTCTTAAGATGGGCCTAGACCAAATGTTTTTTATTTATTTATTTATTTACTTTTTAACAAAAGCATCAAGCAAACGAGGGCGCGCTAGAACATATACCTTTTCTTTACTGAGAGTCCTAAGAAAGAAATCATATAGGCTGGACATAACGCAATCTGGAAAGGGGAAAAAACAGCCAGCTGCCAATATCACATATTAAAAGAGGAAACAAATGTATACAACATTATGTCGATAACGTCAGGAAATAAGACTTCCGATACTAGTAGCTTGATTGCCACTTCAAACCACGTGAGAAAAGAAATCTTGATCAATTAAGACTGAAATAGCCATATTCAGAGCAAGAGAGAGAAAAAAGAACTAATGGAGCATTTGGAATGAAATAGAATTAAACTATAATGAACAATAAAGATTATTTTCAATTGTTCAAATACGAAGTAATTAAAAATACGAGTACGTGATCAAATAAAATGAATCAATTAGCTATCAGGTGGAAAATGGTAAATGGCTGGAATACTTAAAGGCATTTTTTAATTGTTTTCACATTTCTTCATTTCCAGTTGAAATTTTTATAGCCGAAAAATAAACAGTGAAAAGTAAACAAATGCGAAGGTCAGATTAAAACAAATGAGAATAGATCCAACCATTCCCAGCTAGCACGCTTCATTTCATAAACGTTTTATAATGGTTGTCAACGTTGTGAAAACCATTTTAAAACGTTTATAAAACGTTTAAATTAAACCTTACCTGAGTTTGAACTAGTTATCATCAAAGTTTCACACTTAACATCCCTTTGCTTCTAGATGCTTCATATGCTTGTTGTCTTATCAACGTCAATACAAAACGCTTTTTCCGGTTAATCAAGCGTACATACGTACAAACGTCACAAAAGAAAAAAAGGTCAAAATTTATTCATGTGTGATTAGAATGAGAAAGAAAATGTCAAAATATTAATCGGAAATTCTTCGAAAATACTATCCTTATTTTAATTTGTTTCAGGAAGTAAAATATAACAATCGACAAAGAGGAAGCAAATAAAAGAGAAATTTAGAATGACATATGACTTAAATGTTATTTAAAAATTTGAAAAGTCTTACAGTGGCCAAAAGCACACATTCGAGTTATCACTTTTGGTAAGCGTTGTCAATAATTACGTATATTACTTACAACATTTGGTGTCCAACCTACAGCCCACGAAGTTGATCCATGTGTCCCGTTAATATTGAACAATGTTACAAATGGAAAAAGATAAGTTGGAGCATTCCAAAATAACTAATGATCTTCATTGGGAAAATGGTTGTTACAACTTAGAGGTCAAATAGTCAGAAATCCATTTCTAAAAAGGTTAAAAATTTTGCATCAATAAAATAAGCATGTAGTATGATAACAACAATTCCAAGAAATGCTTCAAAATAAGATGCCAATGCAATTACACGCCACCTGGATTATATTCCAAAAAAAATATGGTACAAACTAGTGAAAATACCCGGCGTTGCCTGGGTCAGTAATAATTAAGAGAAAAAATCGTTACTTGCTTTTGTTTTCTGTTTTAAATGAAAGAATTTAAAACACATCTTTTTGACGTGATTAAAAATCGAGTTTCTTCCTTACCCATAAAACTAAAATAGCAATAAGTATAAAGAACAAAATAGTACTGATTTAGAAACGAAAGCACTATATTTAAACATATACAAATTTCCAAAACATGAAATTAATCTTCTCATGTTTAAAAAGATTAATCTGTTGATACTTTTTTTTTTTTTTAACATGGAGTCTAAAACCTTCTCTGTATGGCTAATGAAGTATGAAGTGATTTAAAAAAAGTAGCAGCGCTCGTAATCCCCTTATACTTGCTTTAGCTATTTTGGGAAATTTCAATCATTGTGGGTTCTTGGTGCGATTTTACCGAATTTGCGAGAGTCGTTTTGGGGTACCTTCGATGATTCTCCCCCCTTCTTTCCTTCCTTTGTAAAACGATATGATATTAATTTTCGTTACAGAGATATCGTCGCCAGATTCTGAGATACTTTTGGTCACCATAAAATGGCGCTACACAGTTTCATCCGAAATGTTTCCAAAATAAGTTGTAAAATCTTGTGATTGTTTTGAAATTGTGCAAAAAGGAAAATTAATGGAAGTTTTTGTGCTGATTATGGATTTGCCTAATTTAGTTGCTGGATTATTTAACACAGTAAAAAAAGTCTTTTGAAAATTCTTTGATTGGCGATATTTTGTTCACATGGTGAAAGCTGAGAAACATTATGACGTAGTCTTCGGCTTCAAAAACAGCGACGTTGAAAAAAACTGCCAAATGCATCAGCTACGGAAATCTTTCTGCAAAAATTTTGGCGATCTGCTGGTTGATTGGATAATGAGTAAGCGTTCAATCAGCATAAATAATGATAAAACCCATGAATTACATTAAAGTTCCGTTTAAGTGGAAAATGATCAGCCAAATCATGTATTATTTGCCAATCTTGTGCAAAAATCTTAATTCAAGATTTGACTTGAGAAAAGCCTTGAACAGTCACGAAAAGCAAATATAGTCAACAATACAACAATTGCCGCTATCAACAGGGAATTGAGATGATACACTAAATACCGTATTGAGTTGAGGAAAGCCTTCGAACATGGAACTAAAAAGCTCATAACTCGTTTTTTATTCTACTTAGAAATTTCGAACAGGTGCCATCTTCAGCAGAAAAATCAGAGCTTTCGATGGACATATAATGGAAATATGTGCAGGTATTTTTTCATCCCAATATTAGAGAATTTATACAAAAATTGTGTTTTATTGCCCCCCTAAGGGGGTTTTGCCCCCCATAACGCGACGAAAACTACCCTATGTGTTATTCTGATGCATAAGCTATATTATTGTAAAGTTTTATGAAAATCCGTTCAGTAGTTTTTGCGTGAAAGAGTAACAAACATCCATACATCCATACATCCATACAGACAAACTTTCGCATATATAATAGTAGTAAGATATTCACCGGCTGAATTTTCAGAAATTATTTTTTCTTCAAAAACTTTAGGGCTTTTGTCATCTGACTAAGAAATAGTCTGAAGACTTTCTCAAGACTCTACGACCCACATCGCCGTTTCTGCTACCAGGATTTATTACATTTACTTTCAGGTATCTCTTCATTTACTATGCAAAGAGATTGCTGCCACTTTCGCTGGTAGTCAAATTTCTGCATTCATTTCAAACTTCAATCATCGCCGTACATTGCTACTGATCACTTCACTATCTCAGAAAATTGAAGACCACTACTAAAATGACTCCCGTTGCTATGGGTACTACATCCGTTGTCCACTTCTTGGGAAGAATTTAAATTTTTGATTATGTGCTAAACATTTCAGGGCAAATGTTATTCTCTGATATAAAGGGCCATAAGACATTTTTTTCTGTTAGACTTCTGATGGAACAATTTCCCAATTTTCTTGCAACTACAAACAACACTAATTTAACAAGATTTGACATTTTTTACGAACAAGTTTTTGACACGAGAAAAAAAAAAAAACATGGTAAAATCCATATAAAACTGTCAAAAAAAAAAAAAAAAAAATTCAACACCGTCAAATTAAAAACATTGCCAACCAAACTCATAACTTGATGAAGAATCAAGTTCGAGACGCATTTCTTTCCTATTGAAACAGCTACTGTACAAATAGGTATCAATTTAATTCGAAAACTAAACGCCTTTAATAATTCAAGGTCTTAGTCTTATCTTCGAAATAAAAGTTTGAAATAAGTGCCACTCAACTCTTTAAATAGAAAGTATACACACAGAACAGTGGGGCTATAATTGCATAACATGTCTCGACCCTCATTTCCGATTCACAACCGCAGAGGTCCGGGCATTTCCTCCACGCTTTACGCGAGGTCACCAGTGGCGATGACGTCAGATAAAAATAAGTCGTGGGTGAAAGAAACTAACCAGTAAACGCATGGATAAGTTTTCATCTCGTCACCCCAAGCCCAGAATTTTGACACGATATAAATCGACAAACAGATGCTTCAACGAAAGTGAAATTTTATGTCATTTTTATGTTTCTCCGATCGATGATCAAAATGAGCCAAAAAAGGTGGTTTTATGTTTCAGATTGCAAGTAATATATAACTGAATTATCACTTTTTTTTCTTAGCAGTATTCTAAAAAAATAAACATATCAATCAAATATCGTCAATATTTTTACCATAGCCAATAATATATTTATTGGAACAGTTTTCTCACCCAACTAAAGCACTAAATTTAACAAAAATAAACGAGCTGATGTGTGTGTGTGTGCATCACATGCCTTCCTTTTACTTTAATTTAGTGATAAAAGTGCCTCGGAGCAAGCGAAGAAACACTTTAAATATTTTCACCCCAAGTTTGTTGCGATCCGAAGGGGAAAAAAACGTTTTATGAAGATACATTTTCCCAATATTGGCAATTTTAATGTGATTCAATGATTAACTCTCTAAATATCGCCAAATTAAACCAAGATAAAAATTAAAAAAAAAAAAACGCAAACCGCCACATTTGGCGCCCAGTTGGTGACAAAACTTGGCGACCAAAAGCTTGGCGATATGTCGCCAAGTGTTTGCCAAATTATAACCCCACTTAAGCTTGCATTGAAATTAATAACGATTTCCCCCAAAAAAGGTGTAAAGGCCCCCTTAGGAACATCTGAATGCAACCAAAAGGGGAAGTGCACAACTAGTTCCCACTAGGAGTCTACGTAACAAATTTCAACTCTCTAGGACATACCGTTTTGAGTTATGCGAGATACATACGTACATGCAGACATCACGAGAAAGCTCGTTGTAATTAACTCGGGGATCGTCAAAATGGATATTTCGGGTGTCTATACGTTTTTAGGTATATATGCACGTGTGGTCTGGTTGGAAGAAAAACTCAACAGCCATTCGGGGTGAGAAAAATGGAAATTAAGATCGATTTTTGAGTGAAATTTTTTTCGCAAAAACAATACTTCCTTTTTTTGTAAAAGGAAGTAAAAAAACTTTCAGCATGTAAGATTCTAAAAGATAGCATAACAATTAAACAAATAAAAATATTTTGAATGCATGTGGGCCCGCGCCAAGCCTGATCGGCGCCGTCGTGCAAAAGCGTTTGGCATTGAATTTCTTTAAAAAAAAAAAAAAAAAAGCACCGTGTAATTACAGTGTGCGTTTTTATGTCATATATTTTGAAGTGATTTTGAGTTCAGTTTCAGTCTTTTGATATGGTAATCCTCCGCAGGGCCGCCATAGGCGGCGAGTTCGATGCAGCCGACGAAGGCGGCTAATTTAGCCGCCCTGGCGCTAGTGCATGCACTAATTAGCATCACGTGTTTTCAGTGTAAAAGATTACGCTTTTGAATAACTTTGTTTAGACACAACAAGGCAATAATGTTTCCTTTTATAAGGTAGGCAACGAGAGGATTGCTTGTCTTAGTGTAATTTTATTTTTTTGGTTGAAAAGATTCTCCCCATTTAGAGCACTTGTGATTGCTAGACCCCAGCGCCTTTTTGATTCTGGCGCCATCGTGCGCCGCACGACCTTACACATAGGGAGCGCGCCCCTAAATGCATGGAGGCTTATCAAAAGGACGCGAATAAAATAATTGCTCCTTTAAAAATTTCAAAAATATTTTAAAGAACTAAGTTATGAAGTGTGAATTAGGTCCGTCATTTCGAAACCAGGGAGGGGGAGGGGAGCAAAAGTTATATACTCAATGTAAATTATTCCATAAAACTACGCCTACATACATGTAAATACAATAACGCAAAAACCATCAGTCGACAATTACCTACCCCCCACCTCATAGTTAAGAAAATTGTAACTCCTGTCAGGAAATATCTTTGACACTCGTATTTAAAAAATGGATAACTTAGAATTGCCATCCCTTTTTCCATTGAACTTTACTCAGTACATTCATTTGTTCCCCGAACATTGTAGTTGCAGATTACGTCAAAAGAATACTAAAGCTTGACCACGGAGAGATGGCGGATGACCTTGAAACGGAAACATTATTTGTATTATCTTACCTTAGGTTAGAATCAGCCAGAAAACGTCGAGTAGTAACAGGCGCGTTTTCGCAAATCTATATCTATAACAAAATAATAAACAACTCATTACAAATGATACAAATGATGTTTCCGCTTCAAGGTCATCTGCCATCTCTCCGTGGCCAAGCTATACTGATTGTTCTCGAAATTCAATAGTCGTGCACAGCACTCGCAAAGGCCTTCATTTTAAAATGTGGTTTTAGGTTGCGGATAGGCACTTGATGAAGTAAACAATTTAAAGCATGCACTTGCAATTTATTTTGTCTCTTTCCATGTTACAATGGATTATCAATTCTAATTTTAAAAAAATATATTATTAAAAAAAATCTCTATCACCCTCTATTTTTATAAAATCAAGCGGACCTGGGGCAAGCGCAAATTTGCGGAAGGTTTTACCCGAGGAAGTCAAGACAGTATGTGGTTGGATACTGCTTTTGTAAATTTTAACGTCTGCGCTTTCTATAGTTTATTGTAATGGCAACAGTAAAAGAAATGATATAGAACTGTTGAGTTCTCCATGTGTTGAGTTATTATGATAGGAGCATGATGTTTTTCTCGCCCTTTGTTGGCGGAGAACATAATTTATACTGTTTACATAATTATTCTTCTTTTATAAAAAGTAAGAATTTGCATTATTTCTTTAATTGCAGAAATATATTTATTTAGTGAATTTCCTGAAGTGAAAAAGAAGAAACATTTTTTCATGTTTATTTTTTGAGCAATCACGATTGCTTATTGCTTTCATTTGACTGTTTTTGGCGTGCTATCATTTTTCCCACCGGCGCGGCGCCACCCTCTGCCAGCACCAGCCGTCGCGTCGGCCGGCCTCACGATGCTGCTCCGCTAGCGAAAACCGTCTCCAGGTTGCGTCCATATCCTACACACACACACATACATACACGCACCAACACACACGCACACACAAACACATACACAAACACCACCATACATACACATACCCCTACACACGTACACAAACACATACACGCATGCATACAGACACCTACACATACACACAAATACACACAACTGCCCACACATTCATGCCTGCACACAGACACAAACACATATGCTTACACACACATACACATACCCCGCCCCCACGCACACAAACACTCATACACACAACTACCCACACACTCATGACTGCACACAGACACAAACACACATGCCTACACACATATACATACCCCCCCCCCCCCACACACACACACATACAAACACACACTCGTGATTGCGAAAAACATAATTTGAATTCAAGATGACAAAATTCAAATTAATTTTTTTTATATTTTGTTTTGTTTATTTTCCTGAACATACTCAGAAGGAGAGGAAAGGTGGTAAGCGCTAAAAAAAAAAAAAATCACTGAAGGTGACTCTTTGAAATACAAAATTTATGAATAAGCAAAAAGTTAAATTACCTATGTAAGAAATTTGATTATTAATAAGCAGTTTTAACTTTTATCCAACACTAATTGCAGCAAAGATAATTTCTGGTAATTATGTTTAAGGAAGATTCTCCGTTCAATATTGGTACCGCCAAGACAGTAAACTTTCCTTTTCTACTTACAACATTAGTCATTAAATTCATAAAGAATAGACAAAGAAACATAAAAACTTTATGGGAATACAAATGAAAGTAGAGATTAAGTCAAAAATTTTCTAAACAGGAAATGTTTTTGACAATAATTAGAGTCGAATCAATACCGGAAGTGCCCATTTCCAGGTCGGCATTTCAAAAATCCCTGCAACTACAACTTGAAATCCCATAAAAAGAAAACATAAAATTAAACTCTCGCAATAATGGCACAAACTACCTTTAGCACTTCTGAATAGTAAAATATTTACAAAACTAAAAATTTTACCTCCAATTATTTGTTAACAAGAAGCATGACCCGTAAAGGTTATAGTTACAACAAGCAATAAAATTTTAAACTCTCACAATTTTTTTTTTTTTTTTTTAACTTTTCTTGCGGTTTTATTTCATTCGTGGGAAATTTGTCTACGTGATTAAATTCAGTCAAATATTTTTGGTAGACATATAAAGATGATTAGCATCAAATAAAACATTATTCAGTCACAAACTATGTTTGATAGTATGATTAAAAATGTATTAGAACAATGACATCAAATTTATTAGAATAATGATGTAAATATATTAAACAGTTTGAGAGATGAATGACAGCAGTAAAACGTATTTTACAACCATATTGAAAAAATAACTAAATGTATACATTTTATGAAGTACAGTGCCCGCCGCTTATTGAAATCACATTCGTTCTGAGGACATATGATTTTATAAAACGGCTGATTTTATACTTACACTCAATTAAAAAAAATGAATGGTTTTGAAATTTAAATACTATAAAAACGAAATAAATTACTTCATTTTGGTTTGAAGTGTCATCTATTGAAGAGGGCAAGTTTGGCACTGAGATTTCCGTATCTTCTATGACCGATTCCTTTTATTTCTGGCACTTCTTAGTTAATATTTTACGCATGATATCCAAAAGTTAGGGTTTATAAAACGGCAAAAGTGGTTTTATTAAAGGAAGGTTTTAACATGTTTTGATATTTCAATGATTCTGTTCTTCCATATTTGATTTTAAAGTGAGGCTGATTTTATAATCCAGTGATTTTATTAATGGCGTGTACTGTAATGTGAATGAAAAGATATCCGATAGTTCTCAAAAACAGCGATATATGAATGTTGGTATTTTATGAGAAAAAAAGTTGGGAGTGGAGGGGGGATGACTAATTTCTCACTCTAAAAACGCAAATTTAGTGATATCTGATGTAGATATTTGTTTTACAAATGCAAAGGTTATTTTTTGATATTTTTTCTGTTTATTTAAAATATGAAACTATCCCAAAGTTAATTATCGATTCAGATTATAGATCCAATGTGTAATAGTCAATTTTAATTCCGTACCTCAGAGTCAGACTAACGTTCCAAAAATGGCAATTTTCAGGTTATTACGGTTTTATATGTAGAATCTTATTCCGCATCGAGTCATCACTTCCTAAATCCATTTAAGAAATTCCTTTATAATTACTAACAGTATAAAGGAGCGGCAGCCCCACATACATCCTTTGTATGCACTGGTACCCAACCTTTCTTTACCCGAGGTAGAAAGATGTTCGGACCTCATATTCTCGCAGGCCCGAACATACATAAAATTTCAAAATATCTCATATTTTTCTAAACAATGTGGGAAAGAAAATTACAAACCAATCACTGTTGTTTTATTATATGTATGCGTTTCAAAAACCAATTTTGGAATATGTATTTGGCTCCAAATTTGTGACTATGTCACTAATCGTACTTTTCGATTTTTACGTTGAACAAAACAACGGGCCACACGGATAAACTTCGCGACCCGTAGATTGGGCACCACTGCACTAAAGTTTTTTGGCTCTCCTGCAAAGTAACAATAGAGTGATTATTATGTTAGTCTGGCTCTGAGGTACAGAATTGTTTCTGGAGCTAGTTAATAAATCAAATAATAAATGTTTTCCAGTATCGGGCAATTTTGAATATTCCAAGAGATCCTTTTGTATTGACCTTATCACTACACTCCCAGCCAGAGGCGGCGATTCAGGGGGGGGGGGCAAGGGGGGCGACCGACCCCGCACTTTTTTCATCATTAAAGATCGCCTGAACGTCTTTAAGATTATAAATTTAAAAAAAAAAATGGAGAGATCACCCAAACTGAATTTTTTAGACTTCGGTTTCGAAACATTTCCAGAGGAGAACCCGTAAACACCCTCTCTCCTTCTTGTATCTTCAAAGAGGGCCTAAATTTGTGTTATTATAAGATTCCAACTTAGGAATTTTTTCTTGGAAGCAAACCCACTTCTCCCTAACATCAGTAAAAATATGTAAAAATGCGTTTTAAAACTTCCAATTAAGAAACAAATTCGGAAGTAGTCCTACGAATTTTCCTTTGGAGTCGCCGAAGGAAGTCTAAAATTGATGCTTTAGGACTTTATCAGTTCCAAAAGATTTACCGGGGAGAACTATCGAACTCATCCTTTCCTCATTAAGTTATTCAAAGATATCCTGAAATAGCGTTTTAAAACGATTCAACTTTGCAAAACTTGCGGGAGAGAACCTTAGAACGCCTAGCCCTCAGTTTGCTAAAGATGTCCTAAATTTGCTTTTCTAAGACACCAGCTGCGGGATTATTTTCGGGAAGTTATCTTTATATCACCAAAGACGTTTCTTTTGATACTTCAGCTTTAAAACTTTTTGGGGGAAAGTTTCCGAAGCCTCTCCCCCTTAAATCACCCAAAGATAGCCAAAAGTAAAGTATTTAGCTTCCAAACATTTCTTGACCCCCCGCACTTATAATCCCCAATCCCCGCCTCTGCTCCTAGCTAAAAGTATTGCAAGCTTGCGACATCTAAGATTTTTACAAGATAAGCGATAGAAATATCTTTTTCGTTTTCAATTAAACTGATCTTCTTAAAGGGATGATGTATGAGAACTAAGTAGAACTTGAAATTGTTTCTTTATTTCATGTTATTCTTCCGAAATGGGTTCCTATTTTTGACATCCTGAACTTTTTCTTTTTGTATGCTATTTTTTTCAGTAATTGAATTGATTTTATTCAATAACTTAACCATGTGTGTAATCTTATTTAATTAAATATCAATTAAGTTGAAAAAAAATACTACAATTACTTTCTTTCCCCTTCGTTTTATTCTTGAAAGACTCTTGCATTTCTAAAACTTGCAATAATTTTGGTCAGTCTTGTAACTCAACTATTCAGCTTCAAAATATGTTTTGTATTTGAGAAGCTGAATCATCTAATTTCTTGCTGCTCAAAAATTCTCCTATTTGGAATCAATTAAAATATTTCATAACCCAATGTACGATCACATTATCACTTACAACAATTTGTAATACATTAATTCTGGTAAAATGCAAGTGACCTTATTTTTTCAAGAAAATTAAGAAGCTCACTTAAAACCTTAAAATTTTTGCGCAGAAAACTATGAACTCCTCATAAATTTCAAAAAAAAAAAAAAACTGCGTTCCATGGCAATTAATAACCAATAAACAAACCTCTCTCTTTTTTTCGGCTAGCAAAGCATTAGTAAAGCAAGTTTAAATGCCTTATTAATTGCAATAAAGATACTGAATTCAGTAATATGGATAAAGTGTGCTTGCTGTGCATGTAAGTGCAGGAAGAAAAGACGAAAGAAAGGGCAAAAATGCCCCAATTTATTTTATTTCAGCATAAAATACAAAGTTTTAGGATATTGTTTATCTTTATTTGTATTTTCCACAAAAATTAAAAGGTTTCCCTTCTTCATTTTGAGACAAATTTATTATTATTATGCGAATCGTATTAAAATGGTTCCAAAAAAAAAAAAAGGAAATCTACGAAATGAAAGTTCCTTTCAACTATGAAATATTTAATAAAAGCCGCTATAAAAACGGATAGCCACCATCATTAATTCTTATTACTCTAAAAGAAAATAACGCCATACCAAGAAATTAAACTTTTTTTTCTTTTCTGCGAAAACAAAAAGCGTTGTTTTCGATTTAAGAAGTGCATCAGCTGTAGAAATGTTGTAATTGATCATAAATCGGCGAACAAACACATTACTTTAGCTTTTACATGATTTTCTTTATTTAATTATAAAGATCTTTTACCTTATTCAGTAGTAATTCGCAGTTAGGATTTTTTTTTCTTTTTTTTAATCGTAAAAAATGGAAAAATGAAAGAGAAAAGTGTAAATAGGAGGCGAAAAAAAAAAGGTTTGAAAAGAGTTTGTACTCTACCCTTATTTGCATTCGAAGAGTTAAAAAAATAAGTAAATGAAAGCGAATCCAGTTCAACCGTTTGCCGGCAATTCTTTATAGGGAGAAAAAACTTCTCTTGAGTTTTTTCCCTGCGTTCATTAAACACACTGGATTAAAACTAAGCTACTAACCAAAAAAAAAAAAAAAAACATTCAAATATAATGTATGCAGGTTCTACCTCCCATTTAAAGCAAATTACTGACTGGATTGCAACAACAAATATGGTTTTTCAGCTATGTTTTTCAATTGTTATGATACTTATTTTTTTTTTTTTTTTTTTTTTAATAATGGGGTCGTTTCCAAAATTTCAAAAGAATTATTTTTTGAAAGAGCATGTTTAAAAACATAGGATCTGACCATTTTTTTAAATAATTTGTCTAAGTTTAATATTTAAAAAAAAATACTTAAAAATCGGCGCGCTTTCAATGCTTATGCTTCTATCCGATGACATCACAAATGATGAAATGCCATTCTGTGTTGCCACTCTCACAGACCTAAATATTTAATTCGCATCTTTACTCACGTGTATTGGCAACGATATGGTTGATAGCAAGCGTAGAGCGCAATTTTGATTCGCTGCTTGATTATCATAACGTGGAAACGTAGTAGAAAGATGCGCCAAAAAGCATCATTTGTGACGTCATAGAGACCACGCCTTAATTGAAAAATCGGACATTTTAAAAAATTAATTTAAAAAAAAAAACTGCTGGGAAAATGAAAGTATTTTCTGGGCCCATGTTAATTTTTTTTTTTTTTTTTTTGCTCATTCTATCCATTTCAATGACTATAAGTAGTATTTTGACAGAAGGAAATCACCCCATTGTAAAATTTAATTCTTGACTTAATTTTTGAGAATTTTAATTCCTGCCAAATTGAATTTGTCCTACTTAGTTTTCTTCCATTAATGCTTTTGAATGTGTCTCGCAATAAATTTTTTGAATTATGATTCGGACAAGGCAGCCCATAAAATTAAATTTTTCGAAAGGTGGAAATTCTAAATTTGCCAAATAAAATTCCGAATAAACAGCAACAGTTAATCATTAGACGACATCATATAAAAAAAAAAAAAAAAATCAACATTGCAACTGTTTCAAAATTTTCAACAACTTAAATGTTCAAAGTGTGTCTGTTGTAATAATGGTTTAATCAGGGGCTGATTACCCAAAAGGCTGAGAAAGCTTGAGCTTCCATTTAGAATTTTTAGAGGGCCCAAATATGACTGTGAAACTGTGCTTAAAAATTACAGTTTCTGCTTTTAACCGCGTTTAATAAAGATATGGCAAACATTAGAACTTGTTGAACAAAAATGTTTGATAGGATTAAATGATTATAGAAATACATTTGATAAAATGTAGTCATAAGCTAGATTTTCAAATGTGAGATTTGATTCAACTCTGTCAGAATATATTTTTATGACAATTTCCTTTGTGAATTATCAAATAATATATGATTCAACATGTTACTGTTCATATTTCCTGAGAATTCAAGAGCAACCTATGTAACAAACAAATTTCTGTCAGTCGGTAAGGTGGAATTGACTTAAATTCTGAAGTTTGCTGGCCCTTTCAGCATTATTTAGTGTTGTATCTATGTGCATAGAATGTTTGAAAATTTCTCCTAACAAGAAGTGGGGGGGGGGGGCAAGATGAGACCAAGCTTCCCCTAATTTCAGAGCTTAATCTGGACCTGCATTTAATGTAATATTTATGTACAAAATCAAACATTTAGCATGGTTCAATGCAATATTTATGTGATAAATCAAACATTTGGTATCATTAAAAATTATTCAGCTTACTATCAGACACTGAATATTAACAGCTTCAATTCAACTTAAGCTAAACAAAAATAAACCATAAAGCATGATCTTCATCCCATCAGGTTACACTTTGTGGGGGGGGGGGGGGGGAGGGAGGGTTAAGCCAAACTTAAGTGCCCATAAAGGTTTTTTTTTAATATTTAGAGATAATATTGCTTAGGAAATAAATAACTAGCACTATAAACATAATTAGTACTTGGAAAACAAATGCACTTCATAGGTTTCCCCCCTTTCCTGTGAAAAATTATGCTAGGTAGGAATATAAAATTACAATTTAACTACATTAATATAATGTCTAATACTATTCAATTTTCAATGCAAATTATATTTCTCTCTGCAGTTTGATTCAAAATGAAGTATCGCTAATGAATAATTAGTAGAGAAATGAATCAAGGTTTTTAAGAGACTGAAATTTTGTCAGCTTTTGACAAGTATTAATAGATAATGTCAAAAACTCAAACCCAACCAAGCTTCTGATAGGCCAATTGGCAGTGCTGGATCTGGGGGGGGGGGGGGGGGGAGCAAGCTGGAGCTCTTGTGCTGGGCAACAACTTCTGAAGGATGGCAAATTCACCTTATTTCTGTGTTTTTTCGTTGAAACTGGATGTAAAACTTGAAGGGAGATTGTTAGGGTGGCACTTTCAAGTTTTTGCCTCGGTTCTGAAGAATCGCAGATCCAATGTAGTTGCTGCAAAGTTGGATTTTATGGTATTTTAAATGTTGCATAGCTGACTGAAAATTAAAACTATGCTGCACTAATAATGATAACCCTAGTAAGATTAACCATTAAGTATCTGCACCATAGCTGAAAAGTATTTACTAACTTATAATAGTCCATAACTAGAGATGAGATGTGTATCTGGAGGGATTTGAGTATAGATTCCCCTCCAAAACTACAAAATTTTCTTTTCCTCACTATTGAAAACAACTAAAAGCAACTATATCACCCTCCAAAATTTAAGTATATATCCCTCATGGAAATACTTTTCTAGTTGCACTATACTGCAAGAGAGTGGCATAGATTCCAAAAACTTATAAACATTTTTAGTTATGAGAAATAAATATACAGCTTTTGGCATGAAAAGTAAAAATTAATAAAAGTGTTATAAAACAAAACATTGCAAATAATTGCAAACCTGTTTTTCTTCGTTACAAGGAACCCCTTTTTTCAGTGCAAAAAGATGTGAGCTTATGAATGCAAAGAAATCCGTCACAAGTTACATTTCTAAATTTAAAACTAAACTTCCTCTGTCTAATGACTTTGCATTCATAAACTCACATCAATACGCATTGAAAAGTGGTTCCTTGTACCCATCATTGCTTTAACAACTTAAGCAATTTAAAAAACAATTTAATTTTACATTAAGTATTTGATATGATAAATGCAAGATTTCTCCCCATGTTTAAAATTTCAAAAAAATCCTTCTTAACAGCCAACAATAGGGTGATTAAAAATTACACTTCAAGTGTAGTGATCATGAATTAATCATGAATACTAAGAATTACTCTACAAATTTGAGACTGAAAAAAGTAATACAAGAAACAAATCTGATGATTTAAAAATGTCATAATTTTGTGACAAAATGATTTGAAAGAATTTGGAAAAAAACTGTACTTACCTAATTTCAGAAAATATTTTTCTTTCGTTTCTTTCACTTAAAATTCACCCAATGAAATTTACAAAACTACACGTTCAATTTGTATTTGAGTCACACCAATTGTTTAAACACATTTGAAGCTTGACTAGAGTTTGCAATTAAAATTATGATACTTTTCTTTTTCTAAAATATTGTTATTGTTGAAATATTTGTAAAGAGTTATAGTCTATGTAGGATATTTTATAAAAACGACACATCCTCGGTTTCACTCAACCAAAACACCGGTTCAAATTATGGATCAAATGATTTTGTTGTAGTTGCAGTAAAGCACGATTTCACTTCAGTTCGCATTAGTAATTCTTAGAATTCTTGTAGTGTCGAAGTGACAAGAAGAAAAGGAAAACTGCTTAACAAAAGAAGTATAACAATTGCCTTTTCTCATATATTTACGTTAAATATGATAGTTGAAACTACAGGTTAAATCATTCATCGTTATTTACACAAAAAATGAATTGACAGGAATGTCATTTTTAAAACATTCGCACGTGCTGCCATCTGTTAAATAAAACGTCAACATGGCTCTAATTTTTGTTTTTAAGATTTAAAAAATAGTAGGCAACCTTAACTAACTTATTTATTGTGAACTATCTTATTCTAAATACATTTTGAATTTTATTTAAAAGAATCAAATAAAAAAATGCAACACCATAAATCAAAAGCTCTTTTTTCTCTCTCTCTAGAAATTAATTTTGATAAACTACTTTAGGGGAAGGGGGCCTTTTTTTTACAGCAGTGTTTTTTTTTATTACGTATTATTATTTATTTTTGAAATTGCCATGTTTAAATTCACAAAGTAAAAATAAATTACAAATACAAAGAAAAATTAAATTTATATCAACTAAGCATGAATGCAAAACTTAAATGAATTTTTTATTTTCCTCATCTAGCCAGGGGTGCCCACCTGGGGGGGGGGGGGGGTCATGGCGCAGACTGCGCCATTGAAATTTTTAGGGTGGGTGGTTTGAGGGGTCTCCGCCCGCGATATAACGGGGGGGGAGGTGCGTCCTTGCCCTTAAGGGAGTTGGGTACCCCTGCATCTAGCAACTTGATGGATATCGCCGTTTGCATTTAAATTCGCAGTTAAACACCATTCAAAAAAGGACTAATTTATTACAAAGGGATTAAATTTTCCTGTGGAGATTTTGAAACTTGTTTGAACATTTTAAACCATTGAAAGTTATTTAAGTTCTAGGCTCTATTGTAATATAGCTGATTTTTTACTGACAAAAAAAAACCCATTTATTAATATAAGAAGCAGATTAAGATCACTATATGCATGGCCAATCATTCAATTTTGAAAAATTGCCGCGCTACGAACGAACACCAAACTTCTCCTCTCCCTAACTTTACCGAATATCGTCTAAATCTGCAATTTCAAAAATTTTCCGCGGGACAAATCTTTATTTCTGAGTCTATTTTCTACTTACGACAGCGGTCGTATTGCTTAGATCGAGAAATGACTCCGTCCCAAATCAAAAGCTGAATCCACCGTCTTTCTATATTTTAAAATACATTAGGGAAAAAAGGTGGGAGGAGAGCTAGCTAAATTTCATACCCCTGCCCTGGGGCGGCATTCCAGCATTTCATTTGGGGGGTCGAGTTTCTTAAATATGTATTACTACAGTGCGGTACAAAACACACATTAGCTAACAGGGAGTGGTCATAAAATCGGTTTACTATGAATAAAAATTTGTGTTTGGAAACATTAAAATTTTGATTCATTTTCTAATACGTTATCATACAAAACGTCTCGATACTAAAGTTTTTATACCTTTTGGAAAAGTTTTAATGCATGATTTTTGGAATTCGAAAGAGCAGGAAATCGTGTTACTAATCTGTCAGTGCCCAGTGTTGTGCTGTTTTACCAGTACAACTAAATAGAAAATGGTTTTATTTATTTATTTATTTATTATTTATTTTTTTTTCCCCCCATTGCGTTTTGAAAATAATTCTCTAACCTCCTGAGACAAAGAAATCTTTCTCTACTAGCTGAGCTGATTGGAAAAGTTAAAAAATAATTGAAGTAACAAAGTTATGTATGAAAACAATTTTTATATCTTGCTCTTCAAAATCACCCAGGCAACTTCAAAATTTGAGGGGCTTAAGTTTTCATCACTGAATAATCTAGTCTCGTAGGCGCTCTCAGCTTCAATGAGATGTCATCTGCATCCAGCTCTTTCATTCATTGTTCCAGACTGATGAGTTCATAACAAGGACGAAACTTCAGTCTCTGGATGTGATAAACGGTCTGCTGGTATATTGCTTGTAATTTTTCTTGCCTCGTGCTAAAAATTTTACTCAAAATTGAAACATTTTATTTTTCGTTTTCAGCATCCAATCCAGATAATATAGAGCCAACCATACAGAAAAATAATTATCATTAAATCTTGTGTTAATTTCATTCAAAACTGAATCAATTACTTCATACAAAATATTAAGAAAACAATGTTTGACTTTACATTGACTTTTTTTTTTCTTTGCGCCTTTTTAAAATTGGCTTGGAGGAAGAATTTTTTGAAAGGTTTCACGATTGATTGAAATATGCATCTATATAAAATCTAGTTTCAGTTTCAATTGTAGATTGAACTGTGGTAGTATACTGCACAGATCAATTGTAGATTGAACTGTGGTTTGAATAGTCTGAAAATTAAGGGTAGCAGATTGAAGATGTTTTGATATGATGAGTAAAGCATTTTTCAAAAACTTTCCTCAATACAAACAAATTGAATAAAAATTCAAACGAATTCATGCATGGTAAAGGGCATGAGCTTTTCCACCATTGAAGGAATCGTTTTGCAATAATTCTTCCAGTCGTCAAATCACTGCTTTGAAGTTATAGAGAAACAATTTTATGGTTTTAGCTCTTGAAGACCATCTTCTGTCATGCAGAGATTGCATAATTATAGAGCCCCATAAAAGGTATTTGTTGATATGTTTTTTTTAATTCAATAATCATATCATATACATTTTTAAGAAGTTTCTATGAAAGCATATAATGCATTGAGCAGCTAAAACGTGTTTCTAGCAGAAGAAAGCGATAAACACTCATCAAATAAATATACACTTAAAAAATGAGCGTAAAAGTTATTGTAAAATATCAAGGATTTTTCTTGTGAAAACCATGCAGTCACACCACTTTGCATGAGCCTCTCATATTGAACATACATCGTTACACTGGGCACACAAGTATGAAATATTTAGCCAAAATGAGGAAATGTCTTGTTTAGTTAAAATTAACCATGGTTCTCTATCACTTTTCTATGTTCTGAAAAGGCTGGAAAATACTTCATGAATTTAAGTCATCATCCAAATAACGAAAAACACTTTTTCTAGTCTGGGAATGCGTCGAGTTTCATCAAATAGTTACTGAGAACCAGCGAGATTTTTTAAAATGAACATTGATTTCCGATTTACATAAATTGAATTCACCCATTTTCTATCATTCTGCTTATAAAATTTGGGGGTGCGACCGACCCCTCTTAACCCCCTATTTGCCGCCCCTGCCCCCGCCCCCTTAATATTTTGACCTCGCGACGGCCCTGAAAAATTTAATGTTATCATCATTTTAATTCGGATGCATACATAAATTTCAAATTTAGCCAAGACATATAGTAAATAGAGCGAATCTGGTAGCCGCAACGCTCAAATTTGGAGTTCTGAGCAAACGCCAAAACTTATTTTAGTATTAGCAGCAGTTATTCACAAGATCTTAAATCTTTATACATAAATGGCTACGTCTGTATGTATATATATATCCGGGGTAATCTTCAAAACTACTGGACCGATTTTAACCATTTTTACACCATAGATTATCAGGGAGCAACTTAGGCTATAATTTATTCCTAAAAAACTTAGTTTAAAAACGTTATGATGCGAAACAGTAAATGTCATGTAATTTCCCCATTAAATGATTAAATATAAAACCTATTGTTACGAAAATCCGTTGCCTTACAACAGCAATATTAAAAGTAATCATAATGAAAATTTTGAATCAAAGCTTCTCCGGAGCAAACATGAGTTTAAAGCCATTTAAACATTTGGAAACTACTTTTTTGCACACTTAGGGAAACATAGAGAGCTTTTTTCTTTTTCTTTTTCCTTCTTTTGTGTGTGTGTGTACTATTTAATTAAACTCGTGTTCGCTCAGTGGTCGAAATTCGACCATACTCATAAATGAATATGTGAGAAAACGTGTATGTATTTCCAACATTTTTATTTCTACTCTTACGCATGTTTACTGCATATCTGGAAACGTACAATTTTTATTGCACAAACAATACCAAGCAGTAATAATTTATTCCACTTTTGCCTTTTCTCTGTTAATCTCAAAATAAATGGATGAAAGGGGATATTTCGGTAATGGGGTCGTTTCTGAAGTTGTAAAAGTTTTTTTTTTTTTTTTTGAAAGAGCATGCTTAAAAATATGAGTTTTAACCATTCTTTAAAAAATTTGAAAACATTTTATATTTTTTAACAATTATTTTAATCAGTGCGCAGATTGAAATTTATTTTTTACGCTTCTGCACATTGCATCAAAAGCGATGAAATGCCATTCACTGGATGCCATTAGCGCACATCGCAAATTATCATAACCTGGAAACGCGGTTGACAGCAAAGCGTAAACATTTTTTTTTCTCCAAAATCGGATATTTAAGAAAAATTACATATGAATTTCCCTGTTTCTTACAGATTTATTTTTACTCTTATACATTTGTTTAGTGTACATCTGGGAACATATAATTTTTGCATGGACTCACAATACCAAATAGTAATAATTTATTCCAATTTTACTTTCTGTGTGTGGTGTAGCATAGCCTATTAATAACGCTTTTGCGCCAAAAATAAAAATATATACAATCAAAGCTTTTCGCATGTTAATCTCAAGATAAATGAATGAAAGGGGATATTTTGATGATTGGGAAATTAGCGTGGTTGTCAAATTCTTGGCGTGAATAACATATGTTCCCTTGTGATAACGCTACTAAGCAAATATATATTTCTCTACTCTTTGTTTACGTGTGCGAAGGGAAAACATTTCTCGCGCTGGCATTGGTGCCAAAAAATTGACGCCAATGGATAAAAATCGCTAATTTCCCAATGATCGAAATATTCTCTCATGAAATGATACCGCAAAACTCAGTTTATATGTAAAACTTCTGTATAAAAAAACGTCTTATAAAAAGTCGACTATCATTGATTAAGTTACCTTGATCTTTCGCATTAGAGACATAAAATTTCAAATGGTAAAATGAACCAACCTTACTTGCTGCATTAAAAATTGTCCATTCGAAAACACTGGACGTCGCAATAATAGTACAATTTTAAAAAGTTTGTCTTTGTGATTTTTTAATGGTTAAGGTCTGTGCATAGCTAATGTCACACTTTTTTCCGACATATTTGACCCCATTCCCCCTTTGTCACAAAGTTTCACACTTCACTATACCCCTCCTCTCTTTGTTTATGAAAAACAGCGTGACAAATGCCATTTTCGTTAAAAAAAAAACTTGCGGCGGCACATTCTCCCACTGCTTCGTCTCTCTTATCATTAATTTCTCTCTCTCTCTCCCCCCATCCCCCTTGTCACAAACTTACAATTTCATGAATCCCGCCTTAAAACGTGACTTCATTCTTGAACAGCACCCTGCTTTGCGATAACCCTGTACAAATAGATATTTCCAACTATTTGTTTGCGTATGCAAAGGAAAAACAATTATCGCGCTGGCATTGCTGCCAAAAATTTGATTCCAATGATAAAGATCGCCAAATTCCTTTAAAAAAAAAAAAAAACTACCTTACTGAATGAAATGATACCACAAAACTCAGTTTATACGTGAAACCTTTGTATAAACGAATTTTATTTCTTAATACTCAAGCAAAAGATGGCAACACGTAATATTATCTAGTAATTTCTTCACGCTATGTCGCGTGAAAAGCAAATAAAAATGAATTGTCACCTACTTTTAATTGCTTCTAGCGCTTTTCCTAGCGCTTCTAGCGGGTTGGCGTTTTCGCTCGGTTTAACCGGGTAGAACGTGTTTCAAAGTATTTTTCACGAGCTTTCCAACCATACCAAGCTCGAAGCATTAAAATGCATTTTTCGTGTAGAAGAAGCGGTTTAAAAAATGAATTAAAACTTAATGTTTCACGCTTCCAACAATGAATTTCAACAATGGAAAAGAGATGTAATTAAAATTTTTGTGTTTCGCTAACTGAAAAACGCTTATAACTTTTTTTTCTAGTGGATTTAGGTTATTGGACCTTGGGCGCCGTGACAATTTTTTCGTTAGGAGTGTTTTTTAAAGATCTTTCCAACCATATCAAATTCGAAAAAGTTGGACCATCCGTTCGCGCAGAAAGAGCCATTTAGGACGAAAATGCGTTTTTTTATTAATATCTCCGTTAATTAGCGTTCGATTTCAAAAATTTTATTGATGACACTAAAACTCGGCAAGAGCTACCGAACAAAGAAAGAATGAAGGAAATCGGTTCACAAACAGAGGAGAAATCGGTACCGAAAGAAAACGGCTTGCCTATTAATACATAAAGATAATATTATTATTGTTATTTTGCTTATTCTATCAATTTCAGTGAATAAAAGTAGTACTTTTGACTGATGGAAACAACCCCATTGAGAAATTGATGTGGTCGTCAAATTCTTGGCTTGAACAATTTTATTTCGGATACCATGTTGCTTTGTGCAAATAGATATTTACCTACTCTTTGCTTACGTATGTAAAAGGAGAAACATTTTTCCCGCTGGCATTGGAAGCAAAACATTTCACGCCAATGGAAAAAAATCGTCAATCATCCAATTTTCGAAATCCTCCCGTATGAAATGAAGCATCAAAACTCAATTTATAAGTAAAACTTCTGTGTGAACAATATTACTTATAAAACTATTATTGAGCAAGTTGCTTCTTCGTCATTAGAAATATAAATTTCCAAGTATTAAATGAACGAGCTCTACTCGTGGCAACATATAACTGTCCATTCGAAAACACTGGATGTCGCGATAATAGTACAATTTAAAAAAAGGGTAGTCTGATTTTTTTTATGGTTAAGGGCTGTCACACTTTTCAACATTTTCGACCCTCTCCCCCCTTTGTCACAAAGTTTCGCACTTCACCATGCCCCCTCTTCCCTTTGTCACATGTCACGCTGTTTATCATAAACGTTCCTATTTAAAAAAAAAAAAAGGCTTGTTTTTTGCATTCTCCGTATTGTATGTCTCCCATGTCATTTCTTTCCTCCCCCTTGTCGCGAACGGTTACAATTTAATGAACCCCACCTTAAAGAGGGACTTCATTCATAGTCAGCACCTTGCAAATAGACATTTCTCTACTCTTTTTTTTACAAATTGCAAAAGAAAATAATTTCTCACGTTGATATTGGTGCCAAAAATTTGACACCAATGGATAAAGTTTTCCAATTTCTCAATTATGGAAGTCTTCCTGAATGAAATGATACCGCAAAACTCCCTTTTTACGTAAAGTTTCTGTACAAACAATATTCTTTGTAAAAGTAGGCATGACCTCTACCGTTAGAAATATAAAATTTCCAACAGTCAAATGAACGATCTCTACTCGCGGCAACATATTGTAACGGATTCGGTGCGACTTCCACTTTCTTGAAATGAAAACACAGTTCTTGATGAAAACACAGGAAATTTATTTACACTATGTACAGGAAAGATCTTCAACAACTGCTAAATTATTCATCAGCAATTAAGCAATTATCACACAACACCGTAAACTCAACGTTTACACACGTATTTACTTCCAAATACGAAAACAACACAGCGAAATGCCTCGCTATAAACAGAGCAAAATGCTATCAGTTCGAAAATCTCAATCGAAACTAACTGTTTATCCATCGCTAACGGCTTTTATACACCGAAAAGAATTTTCCACAACATTCTTACCTCTTCGCGAAATGCGTAGACCGTTAAGAAAGAAAATAGGGGTCGTATACTTTAGCCGAATGAAAAAGGGGTTGTATATTCATTACGGGAAACTATTTACAGGTTACGTTCCTACAATAATTACTATTTACAGAATTTGTAACATTGCCCCCTTCCCAATGACTGCACGTCCCGGGCAGTACAATCCCCAGAAAGGGTGCGAAACCTCTATCACAAGTTTACAAATATACACATTAATTAATAACTAACAGATACAGAAAACACAATAATAACAAGAAATATTACTAAACATTAAAAGCAAAAATTATCTACAACTTTTATGTTATCAACCATGGTTGTTTACGTAACACTCATGAACTATGGCCATAGTATGGGGCTAACCGATCATAATGTACAACCCTAGGTTTTGCATTAGGTGATTTTTGGATCCTCACTACGACGTCATTCAGTCGGTTAACGACTTTGTAGGGTCCATCCCAATGCGACTGCAATTTGGGTGAAAGACCTTTCCGTCGGATGGGATTCCATAACCAAACCTTGTCACCTTCGTTGAATTCATGTCCAGTAGACCTTGTGTCGTATCGGGTCTTCATCTTCTCCGCCGCGATGTTGATTCGCTCTCGTGCGAAGTTATGAACGTCTTCCAACCGGGCCTGGAGATCCTGGATGTACTCCTCAGGCGATGAAGGCGCATCCGGAGGACGACCGAAGACGAGATCACAAGGTAGCCGAAGCTCTCGTCCGAAGAGCATCTGAGATGGGGCAAATCCGGTAGTCTCGTGGACAGCACTGCGGTAGGCCAGCAGGAACAAAGGTAGCTTCTTGTCCTAATCCTGTTGATTTCTGGATACCATAAGTGAGAGATTATTCAGGATTGTGCGGTTAAATCTCTCCACCATGCCGTCCGATTGTGGGTGTAGTGGTGTTGTCCTAGTTTTCTCAATTCCGAAAATTTGACATAGGCCCTTAAACACAGCAGAGATGAAATTCCTCCCTTGATCGGAATGAATCTGCAAAGGTGTTCCATATCTCGAGATCCAATGTTGGACTAGAGTCTCTGCTACGGTGGTAGCCTCTTGATCTGGAATGGGATATGCTTCCGGCCATTTGGTGAAGTAGTCGATGGAAACAAGAATGTATTTGTTCCCATCAGCAGTTCTTGGTAGAGGACCCAGGATGTCGATCCCAATTCGTTCGAAAGGAGCTCCAACGTTGTACAGATGTAGCTTCCCTCTGCTTCTTTTCTTCGGTCCTTTACGAGCAGCACAGGCGTCACAAGAATGGCACCACTTCTCCACGTCATCCTTCGTCTTGCTCCAGAAGAAGCGTTCCCGAACTTTATTGAGGGTTTTCAAGACACCAAAATGTCCTCCAGTCGCACTACTATGTATTTCTTTCAGAACATCTGAAATCCTTGATCGGGGAAGTAGTAACTGCCACCTAGATGTTTTGCCGTCGTCAGATTCCCATTTCCGGTGTAGCACGCCGTTCCGTAAATGGAGTGAGTTCCATAAAGCCCAGTATCTTTTTGTTGCAGGACTGAAGATAGAAACGTCCTGCCAGCTAGGGCGTCGACTGTTACTTTCCATGAACTCCAAAATTGGTTTTATGTCGGGGTCTTCAAGTTGATCTTTTCGAACTTGGTCGTCACTCCATGGATCAGGTTCTGATGATATTGGAGTCACTGTCACCTGATAGGCGATAGGGCTAGTCGTTCCATACTGTTTCTCGATTCGGGAACAATAGTGGCAGTTCTCAGGACAGGGTCTCCTTGATAAAGCGTCAGCATTACCGTGAGATAACCCTTTTCGATGCTTGATCTCCATGTCATATTCCTGGAGCCGCTGTATCCATCTGGCTATCTGGCCTTCCGGATTTTTGAAGTTCAAAAGCCAAGTTAATGAGGCATGATCTGTCCGAAGCAGAAATTTTCGGCCGTAGAGGTAATGATGGAAGTGTTCTACAGCTTTCACTATGGCCAGTAACTCCTTTCTGGTGACGCAGTAATTTCGCTCCGACTTTGATAAGCATTTGCTCCAGTAAGCGATGACATGTTCATTTCCGTCAATTTCTTGGGATAAAACAGCTCCGATGCCCTCGTTGCTTGCATCAGTGTCTAGGATGAAGGATTTTCCAGGCTGAGGATATGAGAGAATAGGCGTTGATGTTAAAGCCTCCTTCAGTCGTAGAAATGCATCTTCGCATTCTTTGGACCATTCGAACTTCTGCTTGCTCTCCGTCAGCTTATGCAAAGGCAGGGCTCCCAACACATTTTAGCCATAGAAAAGGGTAAAAGAGGACCACTTTGAATCAAAAAGGGGACCAAAGAGGACCAGTTAGGATTAAAAAGAGGATCTTGGGAGGACCATTCATAGTTAAACCCAGGGTAGCACCAAAAGGCAAATTAGCTGCATGGCAATAAATACGTGAAGATAATTCGTTAATTAACCAAAATAATGATTTTTAATGATAAATCCTTATCACCATTTGTACATCTGAACTTCTTATCCATTGAATTATATTATTCACACAAACATTTGGATGGGGGGGGGGGGGGGGAGTGACAAGCAAGCATGTGACTGACCATCTTACAGTCTAACTTTGAATGTAAAATAAATTTTCTACTACTTAACATGTAAAAACTGGCTAGTTAAATATAATCACCCAAGTGACCGATCAATCAGTGCATACCTAATAAAGACCTTTTAGATACAGTTATTACAGTAAACACCTTAGTACATAGTAGTTTACAAAATTTTTCACGTAACAAGTTTAAAGAGAATTCATTTTGATATAAGGTACTGCAAGACAAGAAGATATAGTTTGGAGACCAGGAGGTCCCCCTCCCCCTCCACAGCCCTTGTTTTTTACACATATTTCCAGCCAAAATATGATAAGTTTATATACATATGAGAGTTTATGACCAAACACCAAAGCAGGAGGTAATTTCTGGCTACGCTACTAACTGACTAAGTTCAAAAATATTAGAGGTTTGCAAATCATTTCTTCATATGTATGTATTATTTGTTCAGGCACCAAAAAAATATTGTAACTGTCTTCAAGTACATATAAAAATTAGTGAGAAAGAAATTTTTTTTATTAAAGTTACCATACCCAAAAATATACAAATGCTGCTTAAGCGAAAAATACACTGAATGTAAATTTGAGCCTGCTTTTACTGGATAACTTAATGTAATAAATAAATGTGTAAGTTTAGATTCATAGAGCTATATTTTCAAATTGAAAATACTCATTATGAGTACTTAAAAAAAAAAAAAAAACAAAGTTTTTTAGTTTTTTAAAAAAAATTAAATAAAAAAATTTGAGGTAGCACATGTCAAAACAGCTTGCAATTTTAAAAAATATTAAAATAATTACAAGATGCAAAAGGATTGAAATCTTGCACAAGAGAATCAAATTTTCGCGAAGTATGTTCACTGTTGGCATAATTTCCAAAAAAAAAAAAAAAAACCTCTAAAACTAAACATGACTAAAATTGAACATAAAATATGCTAGTCTAGGATAGCATATGTGAAAATAACGTTCGATTGCGCAAAATATCAAAATATGTACAAGATGCAAACAGATTGAAATCTCAAAGACAAGAAGCAATTCCTCGCGAAGTTCGAGTAAGTGCAATGCTGCTATGGTCCAAAAATAAGAAAGTTTATTATCTATTAAAATTAAACAAAAAATAAGCTATTCTATGATGGCGTATGTCAAAAAAACTTCCGATTGCCAAAAATATAACATTAACAAGATGCAAAAAGATCGCGAAGTGCGAGTAAGTTCAATGTTGCCATGGTTTCGAAAAAAAAAGGAGTTTATTACCTATTGAAATTAAACAAAAAATAAGCTAATCTATGGTGGCGTATGCCAAAATAACTTCCGATTGCCAAAAATATCAAAATATTAACAAGATGCAAAAAGATTGAAATCTCGAACAACGACAAGCAATTTTCCGCGAAGTGCGAGTAAGTTCAATGTTGCCATGGTTTTGAAAAAAAAAGTAGTCTCTTATCTATTAAAATTAAACAAAAAAAAAGCTAATCTATGGTGGAATGTGTCAAAATTACTTCTGATTGACAAAAATATCAAATTATTTACAAGATGCAAAAAGATTGAAATCTCAAACACGACAAGCACTTTCCGCTAAGTGCGAGAAAGTTCAATGTTGCTATGGTACCAAAAATATAAAAATTGTCTATTAAAATTAACCAAAAAATAAGCTAATCTAAGGAGGTGTTATGTCAAAATAACTTCCGATTGCCAAAAATATCATAACATTAACAAGATGCAAAAGCGAGTAAGTTCAATGTTGCCATGGTTTCGAAAAAAAGTAGTCTCTTATCTATTAAAATTAAACAAAAAAATAAGCTAATCTATGGTGGAGTGTGTCAAAGTAACTTCTGATTGCCAAAAATATCAAAATATTTACAAGATGCAAAGAGATTGAAATCTTAAAACCCAGCAAGCAATTTTCGGCGAAGTCCAAGAAAGTTTGATGTTATCATGGTTCCGAAAAAAAAGTTTATTTATTGTAATTAAACACAAATTAAGCTAATCTAAGTTAATGAATGTTAAAGTAACTTCTGATTGTCAAAAACATCAAAATATTAACAAGATGCAAAAAGATTGAACTCGCAAACAACAGGAAGTAATTTTTCGCGATGCTACATATCGAACACAAGTTCAGAAAATTGCACTGATGAAACATTCTTGATTTTTTTCAAGTGCGTACGAACCCGTGAAAAATATCGGTAGCAAAATGCTTTGATTTCACGTCATAACTCTTCCCCCAAACTTCTCCATTTGCTTGATTTCCATGTTACAGCAGTGGGAGGAGGAGTAATGACGTCAATCTGAAGCGAAATAATACCAGAAAGTCAAGTTCAATAGAAAAACGGCGCCGCGGCAGCGTGTTCGAGCTTAACATAAGTCAGCACATAGTATCTTTTAATGTAATGAAAATTTTTAAAATCTGATTTTTTAGTAAAAACAATACAAAAGCGGACTAAACGGACCAAAATGTTAAAAAGCGGTCTAAAGCGGACTTTACCCTAAAAAACGGACTTTGGCGGGAAAAGCGGACCATTTGGGAGCCCTGCAAAGGTCGTGCAATGTTGGAAAAACCCTTTACAAACTTCCTGTAGTAGGTGCAGAGCCCCAGGAAACTTCGCAGCTGATGGATGTTTTCGGGACGACTCCAACTCTTGACAGCAGATACCTTCTCTGGATCGGTTTGTACACCCTCAGAAGAGATGATGTGACCAAGGTAGTTCACTTCCCGGCGGAACAAATTACATTTGGACGGGCTTAACTTCAGATTGGCTTCCTTAAGCTTTTGCAGCACCTTCCTAAGATTTGCCAGATGTTCTTCGAAGCTGCGTCCCACGATGATGATATCGTCTAAGTAGACCAGACAGGATTCGTAAGAAAGTCCTCTTAACACCGTCTCCATAAGACGCTCGAACGTAGCTGGTGCATTGCAGAGGCCGAAGGGCATCACTTTAAACTGCCATAAGCCTTGTCCAGTTGTAAACGCTGTCTTCTCTCGGTCATCAGGGTGTATCTCAACCTGCCAGTAGCCGCTCTTCAAGTCCAGGGTCGAAAACCACTTGTGTCCGGACAGAGTGTCCAAGGTGTCGTCTATCCGTGGAAGAGGGTAACTGTCTTTCTTGGTGATTTCATTCAGCCGTCGGTAATCGACACAAAATCTGGTGGAGCCATCTTTCTTTCGGACCAAGACGATGGGAGACGCCCAGGGACTGGATGACGGTTCGATTACATCATTCTCCTTCATCTCTTTCAGGAGGGTCTCAACCTCTTCCTTCTTGGCGAACGGTAGTCGTCTTGGATGCTGCTTAATAGGGAGGTGTTCTCCAGTGTAAATCCTATGCTGCGTTAAATTCGTACGGCCAACATCCTCCGATGTAGATGAAAACAGATGCTTGAAGTCATCCACCAATTGTTCCGCAGCAGTTCTTTGGTCTTTCGTTAATGGTGCACTCCCAATTAACTTCGATGTCAAGGACTCAGAAGACACAGTCTCGGGTGAATTGATTCTTCTAATGATGCAGTTTACTGGAGTACAAGTTGCTAACACTTCACCTTTTCGGATATTCCTTGGCCTTTCACTCACGTTGGCGACTCTCACAGGAATTACATCCTTGGAAAGGTCCACAAGCGTAGATGCCACCAGCACTCCTTTTAGGCTATTGCTTAGGTTAGGGTATTCAATGAGTCCAAATCGAAAACTATTGGTTTCTTCAATGGAGCCAGGTATTAATGATTCTGACCTTGAGGGAATCGATAAATCTGTTTGGGCTATTATTTGATGAGCGGATTTTACATCACTTTCTGCAGGGAAAACGGCTATGTCTTCTCTCATCGAGTGCAGCTCATTAGTCTTGAAGTCGAGAGTGAAGTCATATTTCTTCAAAAAGTCCAATCCGAGAATGAAGGGGTCCGTGATATTAGCGACGAATGCCGTATGATGGTAGGTGGCACTCCCAAACACTATTTCCAAGTCCACTTTACCGTCAATCTCAATTTTGTCACCTGTCACAGTCTGGAGACTTACGCGTGGCGATGTCCACAGCAGTTTCAATCCAAATTCACGAGCCACATCTGTCCTAATGATTGTCACATTGGCTCCAGTGTCGACAATCAGTCTGCAGGGGTTCCCATTTACATGTGCGTAAATGAAAAGTCCATCACTGCCACTACTAGAAGAGGAAATCTGCAGAGCTCTAGTGGTGGTGATTTCCTTCCCTCGCGTAGCTTGGCGAGCCGGACAACTCCTTCGCAGGTGTCCTTCACTACCGCATTTCCAGCACTTCTGCTCTTGTTTCTTTTGGGCTGTTATGCTGCTCAGATGTCTTGTCAAGTCACCGAGTTGTCTCTCAAGTTCAGCGAGGTGGGACGACCTGGAATCAGACTCAACAGCTTCCTGAGTCCGGATTAGATGGCGATCCACACGGGTTGCTTCTTGGGCGGCCTCGTATCTCATCGCATACACAACGGCAGAATTCAGGTCTTTGACATCCGCCATCCGTAGAGCTTTCTGGATTTCCGGATCTCGAACCCCGTCGATGTAGTAGTTGAGTGCCAGGTTGTCTCGAACATCCGCAGGGCAGTCGTAAAAAGCAAGATGAGACAGTCTCTCGATGTCCGCCGCAAACTCTTGCAGGGTTTCCCCAGTTTTCTGGAAACGGGACTTCAACTGGAGTCGGCTGAAATCTTTCCGGCACTTCTCACCGAAGCGAAGCTCCAACGCAGATGTGAGGGCGGCGAAATCCAGGCGCTGGCTGTCCGGAAGGGTCTGGAGAATGTCCGCTGCGTCACCTCTCAGGGATGCTGCAAGATGACAGGCCTTGGTAGCAGAGTCCCATCCGTTCGCTTCCGCCACTATCATGAATTGAGTTTTGTAAACCTGCCACGAAGTTTTCCCATCAAATGTGGCAAGTTTAATGGACGGTCGAGCAACCGATGTGGGAGCGCCAAACTGTACAGAGCTGCTTTCCGCGGTCGCCAGTCTCCTTTCCACGTCCTTAAAGATCTCTTCTTTAAGTAGAGTAAATTTCTTGTCTTCTTCTTCCAACTTATTTTCCACATTGGCGATACGCTCTTCCACAGTATCAAATTTTTCTTCCAGAGCCTCAACTTTATCTCCCATTGCGGTTAGTTGATTCTCCATCATGGTTTTCATCGACGTTAGGTCCCTTTTTATTTCATCTTGACTTGTAGTAATTTTAGCAGTTAAATCACTATTTAACTGTTCTTGGTTAGTCGCCAATTCATTTTTCAATTGTTCTTGGTTAGTCGCCAATTCATTTTTCAATTGTTCTTGGTTAGTCGCCAATTCATTTTTTAATTGTTCTTGGTTAGTCGCCATATCATTTTTTAATTGTTCTTGATTAGCCGCCAAACTTTCGGTCAAGTCACTTTTCACGGCATTAATTGCTGCCAGAAGTTGTTTTAATTGGTCATCCATTGCGCGAGTAATCACCATAAAAACAAAGTCTATAAATTCAAACAGTCTTTATGAAAAAAAAATGTCCAAAGTCACACTTACTCCAAGAAAGTCCAGAAGAAGCCCCACGTTGGGCGCCAAATTGTAACGGATTCGGTGCGACTTCCACTTTCTTGAAATGAAAACACAGTTCTTGATGAAAACACAGGAAATTTATTTACACTATGTACAGGAAAGATCTTCAACAACTGCTAAATTATTCATCAGCAATTAAGCAATTATCACACAACACCGTAAACTCAACGTTTACACACGTATTTACTTCCAAATACGAAAACAACACAGCGAAATGCCTCGCTATAAACAGAGCAAAATGCTATCAGTTCGAAAATCTCAATCGAAACTAACTGTTTATCCATCGCTAACGGCTTTTATACACCGAAAAGAATTTTCCACAACATTCTTACCTCTTCGCGAAATGCGTAGACCGTTAAGAAAGAAAATAGGGGTCGTATACTTTAGCCGAATGAAAAAGGGGTTGTATATTCATTACGGGAAACTATTTACAGGTTACGTTCCTACAATAATTACTATTTACAGAATTTGTAACAATATGATTGTCCATGCGAAAGCACTGGACGTCGTAATAATACGCCAATTTTATCAAAAATTTCACCTTGAGATCTATTTGTCAATTTTTTTGGGAGGGGGGAGGGAGATGTGGGTGTGCGTGTGTAGTGTGTGGCTTTTTTTTTTTTTTTTTTTTTATATATATAAGAAGAAGGTGATTTTATTGAAACTGAAATTTTCCCCCCACTCCGGAAAAGTATTTATTTAAATATTAAAATCGTGAAATCATAATCAAAATGGAAATATTTTAGATTCCCGTAGTTACCCCAAAAGCCTCAATAATAAAAACACAAATGCAAGAATTTCATTTCTTTACGCTCAAGCGAGAAATGGCAACACGTAATATTATCCAGCAATTTCTTCACGCTAACTATGTCACGTAAAAAAGAAAATAAAAAGAACTTTCACTAAATTTAATTGCTTCTAGCGCTTTTTGTAGTCAATTTAGGGACTTGGCCTTTTCGAACGGTAAACCCGGGGTGCAGGGCCGATCCTAGGGTGTCGGCCGCCCGTGTGCAAAGACCTAATATGCCGCCCCTCAAGAGTAATTTGAATATTTTGACTAATCTTTAATGTCTATATAAATCTTTCTTTAAATTTCTATGCCAAGTTCAAATTTAAAAAGGGGGGAGGGGGCAGAAGAATGATCTTATAAAAAGGAAGAAATTTTTTTAAGTAAGAAACTCCTTAGGTACAATTTATATCTTTGAAGAAGGATGTAATAGATACCAAAATTTACTAGTCGTAAAAACGCATTTCATAGTCTTTCTTCGGTGACATCAGAGAAGGGACGGAGGAAGGGGAAGTGGGGGGAGGTGTCAGGGGTTCAGGGGAGGAGGATTGCTCCAAGAAAATTATCGAAATTGACGTATGAAAAATTTTTTTAGTTAATCTTTAGTTGTGTTTGGTTGCAAGGACTAAAGAATCAAGTATATTCAAAGTGCATGGAGAAATTTTCGAAATTAACGTCAAATATCGCAATTTTAGGAACTTCATCGAGACTTTAGGTAAAAGTAATGTTGCAGCTCATTCCGAAAATTCTTTCAAAATTGAAATCAATTTGAAGCTATTTTTTAAGACCGTTGCTTAGGAAGGATTGGCGTTCCTCCCGAAAAATCTCTGAAACTGAAATTTTAAACCCGCAATTTTGGGTTACCTTTGTTGACGTTGCAAGAGGGAGGGAAATTCAATCGTCTCCCACCGAAAGATTTCGAAATATAAGTTTAAAACGCAAATTTAGGCCGTCTTTGGTGACGGTAGGGGATCTGGCGGCTATCATCCGATAATTTCTCGGCATTATTTTTTCAAAAATCCGTTTTTGGCTAGGTTTGAAAACAATAGGGGAAATGTGAAAATATTTCGAACCAAAATATTTTTTGGAACTGAAATCCATTATAGGTTATTTTTGGGAAGAAAGGATTTTGGGGCTCTTAAGCGGATATTATTAAAATCGCAATTTTATATTATCTTTGGTGACGTTAACAAAACTGGGAAGCTTCTACGGATCTTTCGGATATTTTTTAACATTAATATCTGAAAAATATAACTATAGACTTTTGTCCACCTCACCTCGACGATTGATGAATATGCCCTAGCCTCTGTGAAAAGTTACATAAGCCTGGCAGTTCTTCTCCGAAATTCTTTAGAAATATAAGTCCCAAAATCGTATTTTAAGCATTGTTTGATAACGATGGGACTAAGAGCGGGCGGGGGTTCAGAGTGCCCTCACGAACTGTGTTTTTGAAACTGAAGTCAATTTCAGGCTAGTTAGGCAGAAAGCTGGCTCCACGGAACCGTCTAAAAACGAAATTTTCAGGTATAGTGACTGCGTTGGAGAAAAGGGGAACCGGGGTCTCTCCCCAAAAGTTCTTGAAACTGAAGTTTGAAAAACGCAATTTTAGTTTGTTTTTCAATACGTTAAGTGAGAGGGGGTGGAATTAGAGGCTTCTCTAAAGACGCTAATTGAGACTGTCTTTGCTAGTAATGTTTGCGAATGGATTTCGGGGTCCTCCACTGCAAAAATTTCGAAAAATGCCAAAGCAATTTTATATGACGTTTGATGATAGGAAGGGCTGTTGTCTAAAAACACGTTTTGGATTTTGGATCCAACATTTTTAGGCTATGTTTGATTAAGTTAAGGTGGAAGAGGTGAATCAGAGACTTAATTGGGTCCTTAAGATCGATGGTTTAACCAGCGAAATTTTCCGAAAGTAAAGTCCTAGAAGCGCAATTTTAAGCCTTCTTTAGTTTCGTCAAGGAGGTCATGGCATCCTTTTGGACCTTCGTTTTGGAGTCACATTTAAATTTGCTTCCCGGGGCAAGGGCCCTGTCCTCCTACCTGATCTGAAACCAGGCAGTTCATTCAAGATTTTAATCAGAAAAATTGCCGTAAAGAGGGAAAAGTACAACATTTTAGTTCGTCATTCATTTATGTTACTCTCAAGGGAGTCGCAATTTTCCACTTACTCTCCACGCATCCACGATTGTTAAACACAGAGTTTGTTACATAGTTTTTTGTTTGAAATGCTTGCGAGAGTAACTAATCAGTATAGCTTTTTTTTAATAAATAAAATATGTCTTCATTGTTTAGGTCTATAAAAGTTTGGGGGGTAAACATTAGTGGCTACCCTCGGTGCTCTTTTTAGACGGCATCATTTCATGTTTCAGAAGGGGGCCTTTCTCCTCCCCTGTATCCATGCCTGATTACCGGTTCTGTCACAAACTTTGCAACCAAATGAAGCATGTGTGTTAAGAGTAGATATTAATGAACAATAAACCAACACAATGTTCCCTAACATTCTATTTTTCTTAAACTATGCTATGCATTCGGAAAATCGACACATACTTTGACAATTGAGTATTTAAAAATCAGCATATTTATTCTACTTATTATAAGTTATCTTGTGAGAAATTCTTGAGGAATTTTGCTTAATTATAAGAACTATGTAATGCGGCCCGCGGCCGCCCCTTGCTTTGGCCGCCCTTGTGCGGCGCACACTCTGCACACCTGCTAGGATCGGCCCTGCCGGGGTGAACGTGTTTCAAAGTATTTTTCACGAACTTTCCAACCATACCAAGCTCGAAGCATTAAAATGCTTTTTTCATGTAGAAAAAGCAATTTAAAAAATGAGGTAAAACTTAATGTTTCACACTTCCAACAATGAATTTCAACAATGGAAGAGATAAAATTAAAATTTTTGAGTTTCGATTCCTGAAACACGCTTATAACTTTTTTTTCTAGTGGATTTAGGTTATTGAACCTTGGGCGCCCTGACAATTTCTTTATTAGGAGTGTTTTTTAAAGACCTTTCCAACCATATCAAATTCGAAAAAACTGGACCATCCGTTCGCGCAGAAAGAGCCATTTAGGACGAAAATGTGTTTTTAATAAATATCTCCGTTAATTAGCGTTCGCTTTCAAAAATTGTTATTGATGACACTAAAACTCTTCAATAGCTACTAAACAAAAAAGAATGAAGGAAATCGGTTCACAAACAGAGGAGGAATCGGTACCGAAAGAAAACGGCTTGCCTATTAATCTATAAAGATAACGCGCAAGGTTTTTTTTAGTGATCTTTGTTTTTGTTAGTTCATATTTTGAAAATTCTTCAAATTTTTATATGCTTCAATTCGTGCTTTCGTTTCTAAATGATTACTCGTTCGTTCTTTATACTAATTGCTATTTTACTAATTATGGGTAAGGAAGAAGCCCGATTTTTAATCACGTCAAAGCGGTGTGTTTTGAGTTCTTTCAATTAAAACAGAAAACGAAAGAAAGTACCGATTGTTTCTCATAATTTTAATTATTACTGACCCAGGCAACGCCGGGTATTTTTGTTTAGTTTATTATATTAAATAAACTATCATATTGCTTGTGCTGTCGCAAATGTAAGTAGTTCATTTTCGCATTTCTGTAACTTTATTTCTCTCAAGCAACCTTACTTCGCGATTTTTTTTTTTTTTAAATTTTTTAAAAATATTTTTTGATGATTCATTAAATGAATGCGAATGATAAGAATTTGACTGGAACTGCCAAAAGTGTTAAGATTAACCTAATTTAAAAGCAAGAGAGTTAGGGGTTTTTTTGGGGGGGGGGGGGGGATTTTGCGCCATTGAGCTTGGGAGGGACATGCACCCCTGAGTCAAATCTACCAAAAACTGACCCATTTCACTAGCTTTCAGATGATACAACAACAAATCATTTTGGGCTTCAAGTTTAGCAGAAATTCGGGCTTTTGTTTGAAACAGTGTAAAAATCTGCATTCGTTGAAAAAGGAAAACCAGCGAAGAATCGCAATTTTATGTTTTAAATTTCTTATTTTACGTAAACATGTTTCTTTCTTTGTTTAATATAATAATACTTTTATATCAAAATAATAGTTTTAACATTTTATTAAGTGAAAAAACACCAGAAATAACAATAAGTAGAAGTGAAAAAAGCATTACTTTTCCGTGCTTTTCAGAAAGGAAAAATCAATAATAAAAAAGTTACATAACATCATGAATACATTTAATCAATCATAAAAATTTACAATAGATACTGAAATTGGTCGCAGCCACACCTGATACACGCCCTTGCCTTTTTGCGAATGGAAACAACCGTTGCTCTAAGTGAGAAATTTCATTTCTTAGTTTCACTACTGTTCCATCAAGCCAGTTGCGCAATTCCTGCAAACTGGCTATTTCTGTTTTGTATACTTCTTGTTTTAAGAACCTCCAAAAAAGACCACTGGCGGTCTAGGTGGCTAAGGAATGGGACCCATACGACCAATTCATTGGGATACAGTTCAGTCGGAAAATTCCGAATGGCATTTGGAGAATGTGTATGGGACTCCATCGTGGTGGAGAATGATTTCCGCTCTCTCTGAAACAGGAATAGCATCTAGTAAGCCAGGCAAATGATGTTCAATGAACTTTAAATATGTGTTTCCTGTTAGGCTACTTCGAAATACATATGGATCAATCAAATGATCTCCGATTACGCCAAACCAAAAGTACAAGTTGAATCGAGTTTGGAACTATAAGCTTTGGGTTAAAAAAAAGGATCATGTTCAGCACATACTGGCACCAGGTATGCAAATTTAAGATGCCCCCTCTAGTGAACAACGACTCATATGTCCACAGCATCTTTCTTAGACAATGGTGTTCTTCAATGTCTCAGGATTGCAGCCATCTGCAAAATGTTACCCGCTTTTCTAAATCTGAATTGCGCAATTCTTGTACTAGTGTAAAATGATAAGGTTGATACTTATTTTGGTTCAACGTTTTCATCACTTTACGTTGTGAAAGTCTACCTTCTCTAGCAATCGTGCGTATACTCACGCTTGGGTTTTCCACTACTCGGTCTAGTGCATACTCTTCAACATCGGCAGAACGGTGATACTGCGAACACACGATTTGTTATTCACTATTTTCACGGGTATCGTCGTGCGGGAGCTACTTTTCGAATTTTGACGGATTGGAACGTTATGAGTTGTGCTGAGTCTGTTTCGACCATTTTTGGAAAATGTTTGTCTGTGTGTGGCCGGTTTTTGTGGCCACTTGAGTTTTCAGTTCACTTCGGCTGCACACTTTCCGTAAGAAGTAAGAAGTTTTGAAGCACAGCTTCAAAAACTGCCAATACCGTATTAAAAATGGAATAATATTTAAGGTAAAGCCCCCCAGTAACTGTCAAGGGTCCAGTAACAGACAGTCATAAGTTTGGATTTAATTAATAAGCCTTTTAGGCGGGTAAAACTGATGCTGCTGTGGTCCATGGTTACGGTGAAAATATCTAGTGCTATCAGAGTGAATTTTTTATGCCAGTTGGCATTTACAAGGCAGTGGTGGAAGGTTATGAACAGCTACCACAAGGTCAGCTGGTGCTTCATGTGCATTTGAATATATTAAGGTTTAGTTCTAAAAATAAGAGAAAATGGGCACTCTGCTCATTACTCATCCTTTCCTTATCTTATCTGTTGCTGGATATCATCAGAATTGTCGGTGTCTATTACGGGGGGGGGGGGGGCGGACCTTTTTTAGAAATTGAGCAAATAAAAATAGAATTAAATAATTCAGAGGATCCAGAAACAACCAAACGTTAGATGAGATGCAGTTGCTCGGGGGAAAAAATAGTTTAAAAAGTCTAAATACATTAAAAGGCTCGGAAAATTGAGTTAACCTGAGAGCGATGTCTTAAGAATGTCTGTGACTGGTGCCGTTACCCTAACTGCTTAGAATAAATTTTAACAGGTTTATTGAAAACTTATTTCAACAAAAATGTGCCAATAACGTATTAAAAGTGGAACAATAATCAACTGTTTAAAATATTAAGGTTTATTGAAAACTTAATGTTAAATACAAACGATACACGCAAACACAGTGCGGTATAAGGTTCAGCAATTATCTTCCAAGGCAATTTTGCTTACAACATCTAAAACTCCCATTTTACATCGGTACTTCTGTGACTTTGAGAATTTCTTAATTTCAGGCAGAAGACTCTTGAAAAAATCGACAAAACCGTCCGCATTATCATCGTTAGAAAAGTCCGTATTAGCAGAATCTGCTTCTGCTGCTTGCTCGCGACCTCGTTTGTTCTTGCTTGAAACTGTGGCAGATCTGGATGGAGCTGAAACGACTTCAGTAATTGAAACTTCAAAATTTTCAGTTGATTCGTCGTTGCTTTGGGATTCCCAATGGACTGGATTCGAAATTGTTCCGTCTTCGGTTGGTTCGTCTAATGCTGCTAGTGACAGCTCGATTTTGGGCTCTATTAAATTGAGTTCTGAATGTGTTACGTCCATATTTTTTTCCCCAATCGGTCGATTCCACGCCGGTCTGAAACATATAATTTGAAGTTTCTTTTTAGTAAATTCACTAAATAAGAGTAGAGTAAAACTTTTAGCAGAGTAAATAAGAGTAAAACTTTTTAGTAAATTCAATAAATATACATAATGAATGTACATCACTGCAAAAATGTTTTATTAAAGAATTACGAATACTAAGGTGCAGTGGCGCAGACAGGATTCTGTTTCGAAGGAGGCCCAGATTCTTACCTCGAAGAGACAATCACATTATTTTTTAATTATCGTCAGCTAAATACTACATTAGAGATTACGCAAATTATTGATAAACTAGAAAGTTGCCCGTCAAGGCATGACCGGTGAAAATTGCTTCTACTCTTCTACATTTGAACGAAGCAATTGCCCGTTTGATGATATTTTGATAGTTGAAATTTTAACCCTAATACCAGTGGATTATCCCTAAACTTCGGTAGATAGCGTTCATTGTTTTCGTTTCCTCATTCCCCTGAAATGATACAGTCTTACCAGTAAAACTGTTAAGTTACCGGATCGAGTTCAGCCTTGTCACAATAATGCCTTTCCTTGCATGTTGAACATTACCAAAACATACACTGGTGTAAGAAATTGAGAGAATTTTCAGATTTAGTCAATTATTTGCAGAACAACTGGATCGATTTCAATGAAATAGGTATGTACATACATTGAAACAACACAAACCAAATATTCATCTAAAATTTGAAATACACACGCATAGTCATAAAAACGCTTGTTATAGTCGGATAGTATAAAACAGCGGCTGCAAAATTGAAAAAAACTAGTATGTTGTGGCCATCACGAAACTTTCTTCTATATTTTTCTTTCTTTTTTTTTTTTTCTGATCCCTCCCCATGCTTGACGAGGAAGCAATATTCCCAACAAAAACAAAATTACACATGCAAAAACTTGACGACTATCCCAATGTCTGAATTATTGCAAAAGCAAAGCAAAGAGCGAAAATTGAAAGTTATTTTAAAAGCCTTGCTTGAATTAATTACAAATATTTTATTTGTTAACAAACATAAGATGGCAACAGTAAAAAATTTTAAATCATTGAGATAATATTTCCGGTCATTTCCATACAATTAAAATCACGAGAAATACGCAGACGACAATCTATTACGATTTATCTTTCTTATTGTTGCATTAATAAAAATATTTTTTATTCGCAAAAAAAAAAAAAAAAATCAACACTCTTGGAGTGATCGGCGTCAAAATTGAACCAAAGCCTGTTTACATATGAATTCACATATATTCCAAATTTCAACCAGAACGTAGCATTACTTCTTGAGATAGGGCACTCAAAATGGAAAAAAAGAACGGGTGATTGCGCTGCCCCCTTTTTAGCTGTTGACACAAAAATAAAATCAGTTCTTATACCTACTAAGGGCTCTTGCCGATAAATTTTTCTTTCATTCCGTTCATTATTTCTTGAGATACAGCAGTCACAATTGACGACAAAAAAACGTTCTATAGCTCAACCCCCGTTTGAGTTATTGACACCAAAATTGAATCAGCACCTGTTCCTGTTAATACCAACATATGGACCAAATTTTGTTTGATTCCGCCAGTTACTTCCTGAGGAATAGCAAGCACGCGTAACTCGAAAAACGTCCCATTGCTCCACCCCCCTTGGAGGAATTCGCGCCAAAAACTAATGGGCACAAGTTCACATAGGGGCACATATGTGTACTAAATTTCGTTCAATTTCATGCGGTACTTTTTGTTGTAGAGCGGCCACAAAAAACTGGTCACACACAGACGTGACACACATACATACACACACACATACATACATACACACACACACACACAGACAGACAGACATTTTCCAAAAATGGTCGAAATGGACTCAGCACACCTCAAAACGTTCGAATCCGTCAAAATTCGAAATTCGAAAATTTGCACGAATCCAATACTTTCTTCTATATATTAGATATAGAAGAAAGTAAAAAAGGGTTAGTAAGGGATATGATCCCCTGTAACAGACATATAGGCCTCGCAGTGTGACTCCTTACTTGAAATGAAGCAGTTTATGGGATCCTGGGGCAATTTTTTCCACTCGTTCAACAACGCTATACTCAGGCTGTAGAGGGTCCCCAGAGGGGTATTGCGAGTTGCTATTGCCTCCCGAGAGCGTCCCAGACATGCTCTATAGGATTGGAGTCTAGAGATCTGCTAGGTCAATTTATCCCGCGAATATCCTCCCGTTCAGGAAATTCGTCGACCAGAAGAACTCTATGTAGTCTTGCGTTGTAAACATCCATTAAAATTAACTCAGGGCTAACAGCGCCTCTCAAGAGGTGAGCGTAAGGCTTCAAGACCACATCCCTATACCTCACAACTGTAACAAAGCCTCTCTCAAAGACATGGAGGGGCGTGCAACCATCCAACCTGCCTGCCCAGACCGTCAAACCTCCTCATCCATACTGGTCGATTTCGCGGTTATTGGAGGGCAGGTAGTGGCTCCCGGTTCAGTTTAACCGACTATTATTGTCCTACGTTCATTGGATAGAAGCAGGAACCCACTACCTACCCTCCAATATACGCAGAATCGACCATTATGACGGTGGTGGTTTGACGGTCTGAACAGGCATCATGTTGGGTGGCCACACACCCCTCCATGTATTTGAGAGAGGTTCTTTGACAGTTGCGAGGAATAGAGATGTGGTCTTGGAGCCCTATGCTCACCTCTTGAGAGGTACTGTTAGTCCTGGGGTAATTTTAATGGAAAGTCACATACAGCTCTTCTGGTCGACGAATTTCTGGAAGGGGAGGATATTCGCTGGAGGGTTTAGCCAAGCAGATCTCTAGACTCCAATCCTATAGAGCATGTCTGGGACGCTCTCGAGGGAGCAATAGCAACTCGCAACACCTCTCCGGTGACCATCCATAGTCTGAGAACAGCGTTGTTGAACAAGTGGAAAGAATTGCCCCAGGATCCCATAAACTTCTTCATTTCAAGTATGGAGTCACACTGCAATGTCTATAGGTTTGTTAGAGGGGGCCATAAACCCCATTAACCCATTTTGTTGTTCAATTTTGCAACCGCTGTTTCATACCATCTAACTTTCTTTAACACTGAGTAAATAAAGTACCCTTTGTTTTCTGGCGCTTTTTTTAACAATGGATTTTATATTTAATCGTTTAATATTGAAATAAAATGAAGTTTATTGTTTTTTGCCCATAACTTTTTTCTAAAGAACAAATATGGTGAAGCAAAGATTGAGACCTAATTTAGATCACTCCTATCCATTAAACAAAAAAACCCATAAAAATCGTTTCACTAAGTGAGACGTTATGAATTCACGAACAACAACGCGCGAGTAGGAAATTTGAAAGTGTTCCCTCGATTTCTCCAGGATCCTTCATAACCCGGGACTTGAAGACCATTAGACGATCGGGGAGAAGTATACCGTTTCAAACAGAAAAAGAATTTTCCTAATCGGTCCAGGCGTTCTAATACCCGGCGTATATGTTCTAATACCCGGGGAGCATAGTACATAAAAGAATTCCAACGAAGTCTGTTAATTAGTATTGCCATAACTGTAAATTAAACTGATGGCGTCATGAAATATTAAATCTAGAATACTTGTCAAACTTCAGAACATCGGACACAAGTTACGATATATTTATTAAGGAATATAAATTAAATCGTAGGAGAGGGGGGATTTTTGTCTTCAATTCCCCTTCTTGAATTGAACACTAAATATATTTCAAAAATGAAATATTAAAAACTTTAATGACTAAATGAAGTTATTTATTAACAAAATTTTTTTACATTAAGTTATTTAATTTAACTATTTTCGAAGCAAAATACGTTTAATTTACTAATTTGCTACATGAGTAATAAATACATCAGTAGGACTATAATTAAAATTAACAGGGCGGCACCGTGAAAATCAAAACATTGCGATGTGTGAGAATTAAATATTGTTCAAACAAGATTCCTCCGTCGAACAAATGCACCGTTCACGCCAAAAAACCACGTGACCTGTGACGTGCGCGCAGCTGACAAAAGCTGTTCTACGGAGCCACAACGCGTATGAAATTTAAAGTTTCTTAGATTTCTCCGGTTCCCCTCATCATATCCAGACCAAATTTACATGGGACCCATCTGGAAAGTATACCCCTTTCAAACAAAAAAAGAATTTTCCAAATCGGTCCAGTATTCTTGGAGAAATACGAAAACATACATAAAAAGCCGCAATACGAAATCATAACCTCTTTTTTTGAAGTCGGTTAAAAATAACAGAATTTTTTTAAAAAATACTAAGCACTTTTCATAATGCACTCAAAAGGACAAAATAACTTTTCTGGGTCAGAAAGGACTATTTAGGAATTCCTGCAGTTTTCGAAAATTCCAAGAAAATGACACCACAAACGAAGAAAAGTGCGGTTCTAGTCATTTCAAACCAAACTTTCCCAATAAGAAAAATATGCATGTTTCAACACTCAGAGTTATGATTGAAAGCTAGATAATGATAAGAAATTCTCTTCATGACTTGAGCCGCACTTTTCTTCGTTTGTGGTGTCACTTTCTTGGACTTTTCGAAAACTATAGGAACTCAGAAAAATTGTTTTGTTCTTTTGAGTGCATTATGAATTATGAAAAGTGCTTAGTATTTTTTAAAAAATTATGTTATTTAATGAATTGGTGTGGGAAAGGTGGATGTGGGGGGGGGGCATTTCTAAAGTTCACCAGGGGCGTTAGACACCATAGGTATGCCACTGATACTTTGTAATTGTAGAAATAAAGAGAAATGAAAACCTATTGTAGGGAAGAGGTAAAAAACTACAATATTAAATTTCAGCGTGATAAATTAAAGTTTTTTTTTTTTGTAAATAAGTAAAAAAAAAATTGCCCCCCTCTTTTTTTAAACAAAACTTTTGAAAGTGAAATAAGTATTTTTTATAGAAATTAAAGAGGAAAAGAGAGAACAGTAGGTTCGGGGTGCCACATAAACTTTGATTACTTTGAAAAAAATTAAGCATTTTTTTGCAGGTGATTTATCATATTTTTTAATTTCATTACACTCGGAACAAAAAATAATCAGATACCTCGACATATTCCTGTATTCAGCTTTATGATGAACTTTCAGGTGAGTCCTCATGTTGCTTGTTGAGCCTCCTTTTGTTGCTACAGTCTGTTGGCACAACTTACAGATGCAACCATCAAAAGCAATCCCTTTACCACTTTCATCAGCAGGAAGGCCAAAAAATTGCCAGACAGAGCTCCTTGAACTTCTTTTTGATATTAAATGGTGATATTTTGGACTTTCAAGTCGAATTCGAGGTCCCATGTCTTTTATTATCTGTAGATATACAAACTATCACAATTTTCAGCTAGATTAAGACCAAATGAGCCGGAAATGAGTAGACAATACTTACTTATTTCCTGGTCATTCCATGTCAAATCAAAAAAATAAAAAAAAAAAATCTCAAACTGACCATCTCAGTTACAAATTAATCTTCCAGAAATTAGACTCTCTTACATCTTATCCTTATATATCATTTTAAAAATTCCATCATGCATAATTGATAATTTTTTAAATTTGCTAAAAAGGCCTTAAAAAAAAAATCTTTCCGGTAGTGCCCTATAATGTTGAAACTTCCATTCTATGGGAGCTACCGAATCGTATAATACGCTCATTTTAAAGAACATTTTATGCACTTTAATTTGATAAACAACGTGAATAATTTTCAAGGAATTTTTTTTTCTACGAAACTAAAAATAATTTAAGATAGTGTCGTTTCAAACTTTTGAAAAAATACACATAACATTTCCCAACTTAGAAACAAAAACTAGAAATTATATTAAAAAAAAGCAGAAGTGTCAAAACTTTCAGAACAAAATTATTTGTTTTACTTTGTATATCTGTTTTAGAAATACTATTTCGCACAAGCAGTAACTTTTAGTAAGTATATTAATTGTTTAGATATTAGTAAATCAATTGTTTACCTAAAACAAGCCATACTTCCATACTTGCTTAATGAAACTATTACCAAGTGTTTGTGACTTCTCAAAATACTTTGGGGTAAATAATGTAAGTCTTACTCATGTCTTTGGGGAAAGTTACTGTGTACATAATTATCAAAATCTTAAGAAAAATTTCAGTGAAGCTGTTGCATCAATTACCACTCATGTTCTCTAAAAACCAGCCTTAGCAAAATTTTGTACTTGTTTTTTTTGCTTTCATTTTTTTTTAATTTTATTTTTATTTTATTTATTCATTTATTTTTTATTATTTTTATTTTTAATTTCTTTTCTTTTTTTTTTTCTTTTTTTTTTTTTTTTCTGCTGCTGCTTTGTAGTCCCCCAAATATTTTCAAAGTGGCACCATCAGCTGTTACAGCAAATGACATGAGGAAAACTTTTGCAATTTTTGGTAAAATTTTGCTTTGAAATATTTTGCACAAGTTTTATAGGAACCAGTGGCGACGATTGGGGCCACTTTTCGAGGGGGGGGGGGGGGTAAGGGGGCAAAAAAAATTAAAAAAAAAAAAAAACAACTAAAAGTTATGGGACTTATAACGGCAACAAAAAAAAAAAAAAAAAATGAAAAAAATGAAAAAAAAAAAAAAAAAAAAAAAAAAAAACGAGCTGATGTGCGCCTCACATGACTTCCTTTTACTTCAATTTAATGTCATTTTCCCATTATTGGCAATTTTAATATGATTCAATAGTTTACTCTCTAAATATCACCAACAGTGGCCAAATTGAAACCAGATTTTAAAAAAAAAGCCAAATGTGTCGCCCAGTTGGCGACAAAACATGTCGATATATCGTCAAGTATCCGCCAAATTGTAACACCACTTGAGTTTACATCGAAATTAACAATGATTCCCCCCCCCCCCAAAAAAGGAGCAAAAGATCCCCTTAGAAACATCCGAATGCAACCAAAAGGGGAGGTGCACAACTAGACCCCACTAGGAGTCTACGTACCAAATTTCAACTTTCTAGGACATAACGTTCTTCAGTTATGCGACATACATACGCACATACATACATACATACGTACATACAGACGTCACGAGAAAAGTCGTTGTAACTAACTCGGGAATCGTCAAAATGGATATTTCGGGCGTCTATACGTTTTAGGTATCTATGCACCTGTGGTCGGGTCGGGAGAAAAAAAAAAAACTCAACATTCATTCGGGGGTGAGTCAAGTGGAAATTAATGTCAATTTTTGAGTCAAAATTTTTTCGCGAATACAATATTTCCTTTTTTGTAAAAGGAAGTAAAAAAGGAGGACACACAGTGGACGTTCAGCAGGCCAGTCCGCACCTGAAAGCAGTCACTGCCTTAATTAACGTGATTGCGCCTCCACGTGTTTCTCTTGACGGAAATAAAGAACCTTATGCACCCTCGGGTTTTTTTGCGCCCTTGTTCCTGAGCTCTCCCCCCCCCCTCTTTTTTTGCACTCTCAAACCTGAGCACTTTTTTTTCGCCCTCGAACCGCTTTGTTTTTACTTCCTTTTACAAAAAAGGAAGTATTGTATTCGTGAAAAAAATTTCACTCAAAAATCGGCCTTAATTTCTATTTTGCTCACCCCCGAATGAATGTTGGGGTTTTTTTTCGACTCGAGCACACGTGGATATATGACTAGGAACGTATAGACACACGAAATATCCATTTTGACGATTCCCGAGATAGTTACAACGACTTTTCTCGTGACGTCTGCATGTACGTATGTATGTGCGTATGTTTGTCGCATAACTCAAGAACGGTATGTCCTAGAAAGTTGAAATTGGGTACGTAGACTCCTAGTGGGGTCTAGTTGTGCACCTCCCCTTTTGCTTGCATTCGGGTGTTTTTAAGGGGGTCTTTTGCCCCTTTTTGAGGGAAAATCATTGTTAATTTCGATGTAAACTCAAATGGTGTTACAATTTGGCGGACACTTGGCGATATATCGCCAGTCTTTTGGTCGCCAAGTTTTGTTGCCAACTTGGCGATTTTTTTTTTGAAATCTAGTTTCAATTTGTCCATTGTTGGTGATATTAGAAAGTAAACTATTGAATCACATTAAAATTACCAATAAAGGGGAAATGACATTAAATTGGAGTAAAAGGGAGTCATGTGAGGCACACATCAGTTCGATTTTATCTTTTTTCCTACCATTCTCAAATTTATGCGTTCTCGTTTTTTTTTTTTTTTTTTTTTTTTGGAGCAATCACGATTGCTTATTGTTCTCACTTGGCAGTCCTTGACGTTGTGGTTCCTTTTTCAGCTTGGACCAGGGCTGCAGCATCACCGTCCACCGGCGGCGGCGCGGCTGGTCCTGATCACTGTCTACCGGAATCCACTTTTGCTGGGCGGTAGCTTCAATGTCCTACACACATGCTCATACATACTCCCCTACGCGCGCACGCCTTTACACACATACACACGCCTACGTGCACACACGTAAGCCTACACACACACAATTATACACACGTAACCACCCAGGAGGAGGGACATGCTTGGGGGGGGAGCCATTTCTAGAAACAATAACTCTAATCAGTGGGGTCTTGTCGCAACTCGTGATTGCGAAAAACATAATTTGAATTCAAAGTTTCGGAATTCAAATTAGATTTAATTGGGAGAAGTGGGTCATAGATTTTTTTTTTTTTTTTTTTTTTTTTTTTGCACTCTCACCCTGAGCGTCTTCGGGGCTTTTTTTTTTTTTTTTTTTTGCGCCCTTTGAGAGTCAAGGTTGGCGCCTTTTTATGGGACCTAGTCCGGCCTTGGTAGAAAGATCCATTTTTGAGTCCAAAACATAAATTCCAAATAAAAAAAGAACTATTCATCGAAATTTTTTCGAAAATGTTTATAAACCTTTCCAGCATTAACCTAGATAAACTGAAAATTTTATCGAAATCGGTACTGTAGTTTCTGAATTTACCCCGTACATATACATTTGGATTTTGTGTTTTATTTATATAAAGCAGATATTAATGCTAAATTATAGGCACACTTATATTAATTTCATTCGTAATATTCAGTGTGATCGTAACTTCAATAAATATACATAATCCGGGAAGGTTTATGACTGAAGATCTGTGATGCGACTTATATGCAACATACGGTGCTTCAAGATTTATTATTTTTTTAATTTATATGTATTTTATTTTGGTTATTTATTTATTTTTAGCATTATTTTACTTTTTTTCGGACATGTAGCAAGGGACAGGGAAAGTTGTAGCATATGCTTGGATTTTACATCGAAATGTAAATGATTGTACATCAAAACGTACAATCGAAAACAAACTGGAAAAAAAAAAAGAAAAAGCAGTTCGTTTGATGATTTTTTAAATATTTTAGGGGGAGTACCACCTTGAGGGACCCCCCCCCCCCCCTTTGCTACAAATGCTCATTTAATCAAACTTTTCTTTTTTCTAGTCCCCCAGAAGAATGCTAACGATTTATATAATGCTCCCTCCCACTCCGAATAAAAATATTGGTTTAGAAAACAATGGGCAGAACTCCAAAACGGGGTGGGTAATAGGGGAAAACTGGTTATAGTTGCAGGTCCGGATTTATAAATTTTGGACTCCCTGCAACTAATTCTGCACAGCTTCTCCCCAGAGGCCAGCAGTGTATATTTGCAACGTTAATAAGTCTTAGTGCTAGTCTTTTTTCCTTTTTTTTTTTCAGTTTCTTGGGCCGTCGGGGCCCTTAAAGTCGTTCCCCACCCATGCACCGGGGGATCTGGGGATACGCAAATTCGGGCCTGCATATTTGGATTCAGGTGGGTAGTTTTAAAAAACGACATTTTATACAACATTTTAGAGAAACGACTGATACAATCGATATTGATAGTGCTGGTTAAAGAATTTCCGTTGATGAAAAGTAGAAAATTAAAATTTTAGCTTAAGAAGAAAAAATCTTTTCAAGTATAAAAAAAATGTATCGATCAGGTAATTCATAAATCATTCAATTTTTTTTCTTCTTCTTTTCGGTAAAAGGTTTAAGAAATACTACCAGTATACACAGTTTTAGATCATGTTTTAAATGTTTTTATCTAGGGAAAATATTATCTCTTACTAGCAAAAATACCCGGCGTTGCCTGGGTCAGTAATAATTATTAGAAAAAATCGTTACTTGCTTTTGTTTTCTGCTTTAAGTGAAAGAATTTAAAACACATCTATTTGACGTGATTAAAAGTCGAGTTTCTTCCTTACCCATAAAACTAAAATAGCAATAAGTATAAAGAACAAAGTAGTATTGATTTAGAAACGAAAGCACTATATTTAAGCATATACAAATTTAAAAAACATGAAATTAATCTTCTCATGTTTAAAAAGATTAATCTGTTGATACTTTTTTTTTTTAACATGGAGTCTAAAACCTTCTCTGTATGGCTAATGAAGTACGAAGTGATTACAAAAAAGTAGCTGCGCTCGTAATCCCCTTATACTTGCTTTAGTTATTTCGGGAAATTTCAATCATTGTGGCTCTTGGTGCGATTTTACCGAATTTGCGAAAGTCGTTTCGGGGTACCTTCGATGATGCTCCCCCATTCTTTCCTTACTTTGTAAAACGATATGATATTAATTTTCGTTACAGAGATATCGTCGCCAAATGCTGAGATATTTTTGGTCACCATAAAATGGCGATAAACAGTTTCATCCGAAATGTTACCAAAATAAGTAATAAAATTTGGTGATTGTTTGAAATTGTGCAAAAAGGAAAATTAATAGAAGTTTTTGTGCTGTTTATGGATTTGCCTAATTTAGTTGCTGGATTATTTAACACAGTAAAAAAAGTCTTTTGAAAATTCTTTGATTGGCGATATTTTGTTTACATGGTGAAAGCTGAGAAACATTATGACGTAGTCTTCGGCTTCAAAAACAGCAACGTTGAAAAAACTGCCAAATGCATCAGCTACGGAAGTCTTTCTGCAAAAATTTTGGCGATCTGCTGGTTGTTTGGATAATGAGTAAGTGTTCAATCAGCATAAATAATAATAAAAACCATTAATTACATTAAAGTTCCGTTTAAATGGAAAATCATCAGCCAAATCATGTATTATTTGCCAATTTTGTGCAAAAATCTTACTTCAAGATTTGACTTGAGAAAAGCCTTGAACAATCGCGAAAAGCAAAGAAAGTCAACAATACAACAATTGTCGCTATCGACAGGGAGTTGAGATGATACACTAAATACTGTATTGAGTTGAGGAAAGCCTTCGAACATGGATCTAAAAAGCTCATAACTCGTTTTTTATTCTACTTAGAAATTTCGAACAGGTGCCATCTTCAGCAGAAAAATCAGAGCTTTCGATGGACATATAATGTAAATATGTGCAAGTATTTTTTCATCCCAATATTAGAGAATTTATACAAAAATTGTGTTTTATTGTCCCCCTAAGGGGGTTTTGCCCCCCATAACGGGACGAAAACTACCCTATGTGTTATTATGATGCATAAGCTATATTATTGTAAAGTTTCGTCAAAATCCGTTCAGTAGTTTTTGCGTGAAAGAGTAACAAACATCCATCCATACATCCATACAGACAAACTTTCGCATATATAATATTAGTAAGATAATGTAATAGTTTTTGAAAAATATTTATTAGAATTTTTTGATCAACAGTATTTCCTGTTGAAATAAGATTATACAATCGGATACCGACTTACGCGAGGGATGCATTCCAAGACTCCTCGCGTAAGTCAAAATTTCGCGTTGTGGAAAAGTGTTGTGTACATAACTTTTTTATTAACATACCCATTCATTGCAGACAGTTTTAAACATTTTTTAAACTGTTTTAGACCTTTTTTCAACTATATATTACCGTTCCTTACATAAAGAGCTGAATTTTTACCGTATTTTTTAAAAAAGCTGCATTATTCAAACACTGCACTAAGAGTACTTACTATACAGTAGATACAATACGTTACATTTATAACTTAAAAATTGAAGATGATAATTTATGCTGCGCAATCTGATCGTCATTCTATATATGTTTAAAGACAGTAGCTTCGCATTTACTGTTATAACAGTTACATCTATGGTGACTGACACTCCTCTCTTTCAGAGTCTCTATAATCTACAATACAAGAGCAGATTCCAATTTCATATTGTTTGCATTTAGTTTAAACACTACTCTGCGAGCTTCATATTAAAACCAAGGTCTGGATTTATACGGATTGCCTTTTCTTGACTTTTAATTATACATATGAAAGATTCACTCCATACCTAATTGTCGTGCTACCTTCGACCCACTATCTAGTTGTTCAAGTGTATTGAGAATCTTTATCTTCTCTTTTATATATATATATATATATATCACTTTCATATTTAGAATAAATAAATGAAAAAAGAGGAGTGGTGAATATACATACTAACAAAGCTATGTTTATAGCACAGTGTGCGGGAACTTGCGCAGTTAGTGATGCTGAAAGGTTGAAAGTACATTCACGAAGTCAATGTTTAGTAGTGAATAACGAAGCCAAATTTTAGCATCACCTTCCAAATATTTTCGTGTTGAGGGCGAGAAATTCGCTTTAGCTCTAAAATTCGTTGCTCCTGAAAAACTCGCGTTATAGCCGGATCGCGTTGTAGCGGGAGTCGACTGCATTAAAATTAAAAACATGTTTCAGATAATAAAATCTTGTTTTCGTTCTGTAAAATATTAAGCATGTTGTTTTTTTGGTTGTGTGTGTGGGGGGGGGCATATAGCTGGACAATGTAAGAGGGGCGGCAAACTTGGTACCTGCCCCGAGTGGCAGAAACCTACGCTACGCCCTCCGCTGTCTAAACAATGAATGCATAAACTAAAAGTAACTGTGCTTGTGCTAAATTCTGTTTAGTAAACAGATTTTCAAATCGTTTTCCGAACAAATAATTATGTTCTAAAAATTTTGATATTTCTTTTTTTTTTAAATAATTTCTAGGTTTGGTTTCCAAATTGGCAAATAAAAGTCATTAATTAACCACAAAAAGTGGGACCCTTCTTGCTCTCCCCTCCCCCGAATCGCCGCCACTAATAGGAGCTACAAAGTTGTGTAATACAGTAAAACCTGTAAAGTTGACCACCCTTGTAAGTTGACCACCCGTCTATGTTGACCGCTTTTGTCAGGAACGGAATTCGTCCTATCTTATATATTGAAAGAAAACCTCTGTAACTTGACCACCTCTCTATGTTGACCACCTGTCTATCTTGACCACTAATGTACACAAAATTTGGTTTGGAGTATTGTAAAAAACCCTTTGTAAGTTGACCACTTGGTTTATTTTTTAAAACTTTCTTCAGCAATTATTTTATATTTTATTATTTATTTATTTATTTATTTATTTATTTTTTTTGATAACTTTCCAGGAAAATTTTTAATGCTTTTACTAACAGACTAGCATTTTACTAACTAAATAAAACCGCAACATAAAGCTTATGCTGCTCTTTAGTCTCCAAACTTGTTTTTCATTCGTTGTACTCTATTTAAGATAGCCTACACTCCATTCAAAGAAAATAGGTGTCCGTACAATAGTACAATTTTTTTTCAGTTGCAATATGTTGTGGCAACACTGGAATTTTGCTAAAGAGCAGGTTCAGATCTATAAATTTTGGGCCCCCTGCAACAAAATATGTAGGGCCTCTCCCTAGTAGCCAGCAGTGTCTATTTGTAAAATTAACAAGTCTTAGTGCTAGTTTTTGTTTTTGTTTTTTTTTAATTTCTAGGGTCGTTAACCCCCTTAAGGCTTAAGGAGGTGGACCCCCGCACTGCAGGTACGCAGATCTGGGCCTGTTAAAGAGTAAAATTACATATTTCTGGTGCAAGGGGTTAAGAGATAGGACATTTTAATTTTGCCTTTATTAACTGGGAGAGTCGAGCTTGTTGCTCTTTTTGCTATAAGTTTTATATAAAAAGACTTCAAAAAGAAAGTTAACTGAACTTGAGATTAATAAAAAGTATGAAATATGAAAATTAATTGAGAAGGGAGAAAGCTAGAGAAAATTATCTGGGCACATATAGAATTTCCAGAATTAGTGTCTAATATGGTTGAAAACAAGGAAAAAATGACAAAAATATTTGACTAGTATTTTCAATTAGTGTTTCATAATGTTAAACAATGAAAGTGAGTTGAATAGAAAGAGTAAGGGTGAATTCGTCAAAAAATGAATACATGGTGCAAGAAATGACAAAAAAATAAAAAAAAATCATTACTGCCCTTTATAAGTTGACCACCTGTCTAAGTTGACCACCAAAGTACTGCACCGCGAGTGGTCAACTTATACAGGTTTCACTGTACGTGTATTTTTCTCCCCACACACCCCACCACTTAGCTGTAAGTCTTAGGTTCGCGTAGCGGGCCCCCCTCACGACAGGGTGCGACGGTCGAGATAATACGTGTACTGTAATTTGATATGTAATTTGAATAATTTTAGGGGGGGGAAAATCACAAAATGTTATATTTAATTTTTTTTTTTTTTTTTAAATCTGAGAACCGAAATCGGGTGTAATTAACTTTTTTCAGCGTTTTCAAACAAACTATAAGTCTTTTTTTTTTCATTTAAATAAATATCTAAATAATTTTTAGATCCATGAATTATGCACACTATTCCTTCATGTTATTGCAGTAAAGTATTTTAAAAAATGCGAAAAACAATACTTACTTTTTATCTTCTTGCGTCAGTCTTTAAAAAAAGTCAGTCTCAAAAGTCTCTTGCTAAAATCAATTGTCTCATCAATGTCATTACTTCACAGGCATTTTAACCGAGAAACGAATCGAAAATGTCTTCACTTTTTCCATTCCGGTCACTTGATAACGACTCGAAAGCTGAAGTACACAAAACACCCTATGTCCGCGCAGCTAGGATTTGCATTGGTTTTATCGGTTTCCAATTCCGTTTATGCGTAGAACTTTCACAAAAAAGCCTATGTTCGCGCATGCATTTGGCGATGAGTTTCGAGATTCAGACAAGAAGTTTCGCCCATACAGATGTACAGATACAAAACCGCACCAAAGCAGTAAAAAATAACCGCATGTTACCACTGCGTGTTCAGTGGTTCCCCACCATGGAGCTAGTATCGCTCGATGATAGCTCCATGATTCCCCACATTCTTTATCAGGATGGTAATAATAATTAGTGTATGATTGTATTATGTACGTTCGGTAGGACCCCGTGAGCGTTACCGCAACGGCACTATCGTAGTCGAATCCGAAAAAGTCATCATTCATGCTGCCATCTAGCGGACAGAGAATCAACAATAAATTGAATGCTCCTAGCACAAATTTCTTTTGTGCTTTTTTTTCTTCCGGCCCACAATGGAGTATTTGCATGAAAATCCTGGTCAAAAGACCAAAATTAAAAATTTATTCGACTTTTATGAAAATTTATTCTATGATAGTTGACTAATCGGTGCGTCGATCGGCACCTGTTTTGGAAACTTGAATCACGTACAACTACTCATAGCCTCGGTAAAAAATAAAATTTCTATAAGAATTTTCGCTTTTTTGTTACGTTTCAGCTTAATTATTACGTTTCAATGTAGATTTTTTGTGGCTTTATAAATGAATGGAATTGAACCAAATCAATTTTTCGGGATAATGAAATGTCTGGGCTTTGTGCTAATTATAAATCAAAGCAAATATTTTTATTTTCTTTTTGTAAAAAAAAAATAAAGATTTGGTACGAGAGATTTTTAAACGCTTTTCGCCTTAATTTAGAACTTGAGAAATCTTTTTAAATGAGTGTCGGGCTTAGTCGGGCTGTTTTGAAAGTTGCATTGTATTTGGCAAACTCTCTAGTGATAATTTCAACAAAAAAAAATCTTCCGCCTACAACTGCCCTTTTTTTAAATGATTTTTTTTTTAGAAAAAGTACATAAACCGATCGTTTTGTGACAAGTCATGATTTCAAACTGAATTTACCTACAAAGATTTAATAAAATTGTAGCACGTTTTTATAAGTATACTCTACTGAATGAAAAAAATCAACATATTTAAGCGCACAAACAACAATAAAATTTCAGACACGAGTTTCAGGGTTACGAGAAACCGCTTCATCAATGTATAAAGATGTAAGCTATGAAATGAGAATCATCCAATTAATTTCGAATTGCTTACCTTCGTGGCATCGCTAAAGGGATTCATTTCACCACTAAAACATGTGTTTGCGTTTAGTTATGTTGATTTTCTCATGTACGTTAATGAGGTAATAAAATAAATTATTTTGTGATCTCACTAAGAAAACTTGCTCTTCCTTAAAATTGAGATAGATTTTAGATAAAATAAATAAATATTTATATTTTTTCAGATCATTGTTGAAAATAAAGTTATGGGGACGGGCATGGAAATAAGTGTACAAGTTATTATTTGCAAGGTTCAGTCATTAGTCAGCCAGACAAAGTTACTGATATGGGGGTCTTAATAAGTCAGGATTTAAAGTTTAGCCAACAGTGCAGCATTGCTAGCAACAAAGCCAATAAGATGCTTGGGTTTATCAATAGATCTATTTCAAACAAATCTAAAGAAGTTCTTCTGCCCTTGTATAGAAGTTTGGTAAGACCCCATTTGGAGTATGCTGTTCAGTTATGGTCTCCTTATCTTAAGAAAGACATTAATGTATTGGAAAGGGTTCAAAGGCGGGCTACAAGGCTAATAAGTGGACTTTCCCACTTAAATTATGATTCCACTCTTAGAAGGCTAAAAATGTACAGTCTTGAGCAAAGAAGAGACCGAGGGGACATGATTCAGCTGGTTAAATTTATTAAAATGAAAGATTTTACGGGGCTGAAGTTTAGCACTGAAAACAGGACAAGGGGTCATCGTTTTAAGCTATTTAAATCTCAGGCTAACATGGATATTAGGAAAAACTATTATTTTAGCAGGGTAGTGGAACCTTGGAACAGCTTACCGGAAGAGGTGGTAATGAGCAAGGGAGTAGACAGTTTTAAGAGGGCCATTGATCTTCACTGTTATTACAGTCTTTTTACAGTTATAACTTCCTAGTTCATTTAGTTATTTTTTTACGATGGAAAACCGGTTCCTTGTAACCCCGAAACACTTGTCTTCAATTCTTTTTGTGCATGAGTAACTCAGGGTTTTAATGATTGAAACCGAACGAAAAGAATAAAATTGATTTTTTTTTTTTTGGTTTCAAATTAGTGTTTTGTTCGGAACACTTAAGATTTTTTAACCTCTTTTTTTTTTTTTCTTTCCTTTTCTTTCCACACACTTAATTACATATCTTCGAAGGAAAAGACGGGAAAAACAGCCATACCGCACCAAACATGTTTACTTATCACTTGTCTAACTATTATTGGCAAGCAGCCAACTGTTGCATCCATTTCGGATCGAGTGAAAGTTATTGAAAATTTTTATTTTAACTCATTGAAAAAAAATTCATTATAAATCAGTGAAACAACATAACTTCGTCGTTTTCGCTTTAAATAAAGGTAATATGCGATTTTTTTTCCCTTAAAAAGTTTCAGAGTCATAACATTATTAGAATATCGGATGCAGGAATTTTAGTTTACATTGATTGAATAATTGAAAAAAGTCGAAAAAGTGACCTCCCTCTTGTAAATTCCTAGAAATTCGGTTAATTACGTTAGAACTTCAAACGAATCATATTTTTGAAGAAAATTATTTTTCCTACCTAGCGATGCCTTGGTTTTTTTTTTTTTTTTTTTTTTTTCTACGTTTACTAGGATCGTTTTTACGGTCGTAAACATGCAAAAATCTAAACCGTGGATAAAACATTAAATATTTCATTTTCTAATTCAAATTTAAAAAATCGAGCTTGAAATTGTAACATCAGACCTTTTAGGCAACTTGTATACCAAGTTTCGTGTCTATAAGTGGAATAGCTTCGCCGTACAGCGCACAAACACACACAAGGGTGTTGCCTTCAGAAAAGTGAAAATTTCAATCTAGTTTTGACCAGGATTTTCAGTTAAATACTGCACTGTGCGGCGGGAGGAGGAGGGGGACAGGGATAGCGGACCCTGAATCTCTTTTCCCCCCGGCAGCTAACAACCAAGCAACTTACCTATTTAATCCAATGTTATTTTTTCTGATAAGGAAGAGCGAATCAAGTACATACATAATTATTTATCATGCCAACATAATTATTGATCAACATAACAAAAAATAAGCTTTTTTTTCTCAAACTTGAAATTGTTGAAAATCAAGGCCCACAATTTCTTTTTTCATCTGTAGATTATAATTTTACTTCATGTTTCAGATGTAGGAGTGGTCAATTTTAGTAGGAGAAAAACCATATTGTCTCCCATGATCTGAAATGTTTTAGTTACACATGGATTTTTTTGTTGGTGGGGGGGGGGATTTCTCTAGCTTCCCTCCGTCAATCCGCTTCTTCTATTGTCTAATCGCTTTTCTTAGAGCCTTTCTTCAAGTTAAAGTTCTATAAAATAGAAGAATTTCATGCACTCTGTTCTGAAAGTTTTTAGATACAAGTGGGATTTTTTTTTGGGGGGGGGAGGGGGGGGGGAGATTTTCCCTAGTTTCTTCCCGTGGATCCATTTCTGCTATTGTCTAATCGCTTTTTCTGGAGCTTATCTTCAAGTTCAAGTTCTTTAAAATAAAAGAATTTCCTTGCACTCTGTTCTAAACAAAAAATTAGATACACACGGGATTTTTTTAAGGGGGGGGGGAGGAGTAGGAGTAGGGGGACATTACTCTGTTCCCCTCCGTGGATTCACTTCTGCTATTGTCTAATCGCTTTATCTGGAGCCTTTCTTCAATTTCAAGTTCTAGAAAACAGAGGATTTTTTCAGCAATCTATTCTAAAATATTAAGATACACATACAGTCAAACCTTGATATCTCGAACCTCCTTATCTCGCAACCCTTGATGTCTCGAAACAAAAATTTTCCCCAGGATTATCTATGAAAACCCCTATGTATCTTCCATAGTTATCTCGAAATTTATTTTTCGAAACCCTTGATGTATCGAAATTTTTGCACAGAAGCAAGTTTCAAATGTCGTTTCGCTTTGGCAATTTTTGTAGTAAAACCAGTTCCAGGGACAATTGCTTAACGTTTTTCATCCCTTTTCTTGAAAATTTTGTGAATAGGGGATTGGGGCCAGATAGTAGGGGATTGTTGGTATGAAGGGGGTGATGTGTTTTCCCCAGAGTTTAGAATCTTTGCATTTCTCTCGAACATGTTGTCCACTTTGAGGAAAGGGGTTCGATTTTTCGTCCGTCAGTATTCAAGCGAAAACGGAAAATGCGTTCGTCATTTTCATCATTCAGCTATTTTAACTCCTACCAAATGGCTGCTGAGAACTTTTTGAATGTGAGGTTACTGGTTAAAGATAAAATTAGAATTTTAAAATTTTTAAGTGAAAAAACAAAGTTGAAATTGTTGTTCATTTCAAAATCTTATCCTGTGCACTTTCGACAGTTAGAAAATTTCAAATCTAGTGAAATATTGAAGACTACTTTATTGATCGTAATTCGAAGTGGTCCCATAGTGCATATATAAATGCATATAGTGTACGTGTGTGTAAATGTGAGAGTTACCAGTGTAATTTTTTAAAAACCTTGATAACTCGAAAACTTGATATCTCGAAATTTTTTCCCGCCCCGAGAGATTTGAGATATCGAGGTTGTACTGTATGAGATTTGAGATATGTTATTTGTGTGTGTGTATGTGTGTGTGTGTGTGTGTGTGTGTGTGTGTGTGTGTGTGTGTGTGTGTGTGTGCGTGTGTGCGTGAGAGGAAGGGATATTTCTCCAATTTCTCTCTGTGAGTCCGTTTCTGCTAATGTCTGATTGCTTTTTCCTAGTGCCTTCGTTCAAGTTCTAAAAACACGAAAGAATTGTCCCGTGCTCTGCTGAACAGTTTTAGGTGCACTCGGGTTTTTTTTTTCGAGGGGGGAGGGACAGTTTCCCCGTTCCCCTCTTTTGATTCATCTTTGCAATTTTCTCCTTGATTTTCCTGGTGCCATTCTTAAAGTTTTAAAAAACCGAAGAATTTTCCTGTACTCTGTTCCGAAAAATTTTAGGTACACTTGGGATTTGGTGGGGGGAGGAAACGTTCCCCCGGGGTTTTTTTTATTTTTATTGTGCCCTCAAACCTGAGCTCCTTTGGTTTTTCTTGGAATAAATGGGTGGCCACCTTGTGGGATCATGGCGCAGCCCAAACAGCACAAATCGTCGCAAAATCGTAGAAGTAATGTAACAGCAACGTGATCACATGTACCGAAATCCTCTTAAATTCGTAGAGAAGTGGTTGATAAAACAGCAAAATGTCCGCCCAGCACATCGATTTTACGTGAAATCGCTGTAGATATGATATGACTTTCAACATTTTTGGGAGCAATTATCAACGTTTTTTGGATGCTTACAAAATATCAACGATATTTCTATTTTGGTTATATTGTTCTCTGGAGGAGTTTTCAACGGATTTTAGAGGTTAAATGGATTTATCTACTAATATTAGATGAACTAACAACCTGTTTCAGAGGATTTATCAACGATTTTCTCATGTGTTTGTGTCACGAAATATCTACATAAACTGCATCTTGGTAAATTAATTACCAATAATTTATAGACTGTTTGCACACTTTTTGAAAGTTTTAAAAACTTTTTTACCCTCAAACTTTTTAAAACAGTAATATACTTAAGATTTTTTAAAAAATCATTTGAATGAAATTCAAATTTGGAATATAATTCAATAAAATAATTAAGAAAGACAAGAAAAATGAAATAATTTTTAAACTAATTTCAAATATAAATAAATATGCATATTTTATTAAAATAATTTAAGAAAAAATGGCTGATGTTAACTATTTTTAGCGTTTTAAAAAAGTAATTTTAAAGATTTAAAACTTTCAAGAAACATGCAAGTAATCTATGAATCATTGATAACCAATTTTGTGATCATATTTAAGTAGACAATAAACCATTTCTTTTGTATGCACAATTCACAAATTTTATTCCAGCAATATAATCTGAACAAACAAACAAATAATAATAATAATAATAATAAGAAGAAGAATTTTTAATTTAAAGCTATCTCTACGTCGTTTTGACGACCAGAACATTGTTTCTTGAATTTAGAAAACATAATTTAAAAAACTTAAAAAGCAGGCAATTACTTACTTTACGTTAATACAAGAAATCGCTAATTCATTTACACACTCACGCTCACAACAATATACAACCCGACAACTGACAACGTGGAAACATACTGCAGTCAGTAAATAGCCATTTTTCTAAACTGAAATTGTTGCGCATGAGCAGATTAAACAGTTTTCAGACATGTAAAAACTCGTCAAAATGATTACAAAAATTAGAGATAGGCTATATACTATAAATGTAAACTTTCAAACATGTTTTGGATTTATTTTGAAACCCGTGCCAATTTCGTACTTTTGTCAACCATATTTGGAAAATCTCAATTACGTGAGGAAATCTACATTGCGTCGATATCCGTTTGTGATATGTCATGAGTTTTGCACCAGTTCAACGATATAACAACGAATATTGGAAGATCTGTGCTGTCTGGGAGAGCGTATACAGCAGTATTGAAATTTTTAGGAGGGTTGCTTTGAGCGGTATTTGTATTTTCCCCCATTTTGGGAGGCGGGGGGGGGGGGGGGGCTCTTGATTTTTGCGGCGTCTTCGCATTATAAGGGAGGTGGACACCCCCTGTTTTAATTATTGATTAATATATCCTAGAGAACCCTTCGTCCCTTTCCAAAACCATTTAGCTTCTTCAGTTCTCCATAGTGGAATTGTCAATTTCCAGCCTGGTCTACCCCTGGCTACGGCCCTGCCACCTCCCCCTGCCTCTCACACACAAATTGCAGTTGTTAACGTTTGTTTAGTTCAATCAAATTAAATGCTCCTTGCAAGTGGGAAATTTTAGATCCACTAAAATTGCGTCATTCTTAACCTTTGACTGTTTTAAGCACCTCCGTATGTGGACGTTTTGCACAAAAACTGGTACGAAGGAACGAATAAATAAGAAAAGGAAAAAGTTTCAAGTTACAAATTTGGGACAAAATGCAAAGGTTTAAATTTTGGGATTTTAGAAGTTCCGATAGTGTTTTTCGGACCGTTAAAAAATTTAAGTTGACTAATGTCTCGTATTTTCGCTTTTTTTCCTCCCGTGGCTGTGCCTCTGCGAATATGAGAAACTATTTCGTTATGCTTTTGGCAACGTTTGCATTGTATTTATATCATCATCTGATGGGGATGCGAGATTACGTTTATTAGTACGTCCGCCGGCTATAGACCCTTGTTTTCGCCCCAAATACAAGTGTCCATTTCAAAGACATCTGTGTCAAGCTAGCAAGAATTTTCTGTTGAAGGAAGTTACCTGTATTTTCGTAAGACGTTTCCTGAATCGATAAGCTTCTTCTTTGCAGAAATCTGACAAGAATTAGCGTGGCAGTAGTTGTATGTACGATTGAAAAGATCGATAATTGTTAAAAGTACTTGACTCTTCATTTTGTAAAAAAATGTCTTTGGTCGAGGTAAATATTTTCATACATATGTATTCGTTCCCTTATCATGCACGGTTGTTTTCTTGTGTTATTATTTTGTTTTTATTTTATGATGTTATGTCGCATCGTTTTCTTTTGAGTTTAAAGAGAAATTATTAGCTATTTTTTTTTAATTTGAAAATTGCATTAATGAAACTTATTATTGGATTTGATTGCAAAATAGCTTCGTGGCATTGAGTTTAATTTTTGAAATGTAATTTTCAAGTATCATCCTACTTAAATATACATTTTTTAAATGTCTAATTTAAGAAATTTATTGTTTGTACATATAATTTGCAAATGTATGAAAATGTCATGTCTGCCCAACATTTGGAGGGATCACAGGGATTCTCCCCCCCCCCAATCTGAGAGATTTATTCAATGTTTAACGATTAAATTTGCATTCAGTACAATTACCCATTGATCCCCACCCCCCTGAAAACATACCAACTGGTGGACCTATATGTAGGTTTCTTGTCTTTTATAATACCTTGTATATCATGTGTCGTGTTCATTAAATGTAGTATAACTAAATAAATTTGACTTTTAAATGATAAGTGTACTAAATGTTGTTAAAACTTCTTTACAAAATTGGAAATGAAGGTCCTGCTTTACTCAAAGACATTGACTTGTTTATATTTCATTCATTTCGAAAATGCTGCTGCATTCTAATAGCAAAATAATAATCATAATTTTTATAACATTTTTTCTTGACTGTTTTACAAGAGTAAAAAAACAGAAAAAAAGTCTTTGTGTGTCTATAAAAGTTTTTTCCAGTTGGTTTATCTGCATACAACAGCAAAAGAATGTAATAAGTACGAGATGAATTTTTCTGTGTAGTATTGTTATTAGTATTGATTATTTTGCAAATGTAGAGACATATGTAAATACAGTAGCCCCCTTGTTATATCGCGCCTCGTTATATCGCTCTTTTCTTCTGTCTCCCGAAATATTAAAGCCTAAAATAAGAAAAAAAAATTTTTCTCTAAGTTTGAAACCATATGGTATGCACAATAAAGGTCTCTTTCTTTTTTATTTTATCAATGAACAAAATTAAGCAATTCTTCTGAATTTGCTGGAAAAGCAATAGCAATTCCTGTCATCCTAATTTACATACCCACACAGTATATTTCAGTTTAAGATGATCTGTAAACTACTTGACATTTTCTTTTGTATTGATATATTGCCTTTACAATGACTGGAGACATCAAGCAGGTGTCATACTAGCCCATGTAGAGGAGAACATACGTAATTCTTTTAATACAGAAAATATTTGTGCTTGGTTGCACAAACCGGGATTTGCATCAAAGAAAGGAAGAATGATCTGGATGAATGAAAGAGTTTCCTGGAAACAATCTGGTTTCTTTTACTTTTCACATCCTTTCTACAGCAAGTCAAACGGATTAGAAAGTCTATTGGGAATAATAGGTTATTGGAATGCTCATTCTTATCTCACGGTAGCTCAGAAAGATTGTCTTCATTCGCCCTTTGATGATTTTAACTTTCTGATGGTGAAAATTTACTTAAATTTCAATCCTGTTGAAATTTCAATAGGTGTGATAGTACCCACATCTAAACCATTAGAAAATAATAAAGGTCAAGATTCAGAAAATTTCTAAGTGGCCACTAGACCCAAAAAACAGGTGGCCACCACTGTCGCCGAGTGTTGAAGTACAAAATGAGAGAGGAGTTTTTACTACTTCAATGAAAAAGCAAATAAATAGAACTTTACAGAATTACATTTTAAAAGCTAGAAACATGCATTTTTTGTTGTTTTTTCAAAATAAATAAATAAATCAATAAATAGTCGGCAAAAAACTGCATTTTAGATGAAATTTACAAAAAATACAATTTTGCTGATGAAATTCCACTTTTCCAGAAAATAACTCGTTTAAAAAAATCATAATTTCAGGCCCTTTTTATGTTATTTTCAGTAGTTTGCACCGAGATAGGCATCTAATTCTGTTTTTGCAAACTTAGACAATGAAATTGTCTTGTCTGCTTCCATCTTGCGAATGACCAAACATGGCGACTACGAGAACATTTAAGATATGGAAGTAATTTTAATAATCAAAAACCCTCAAAAAACAATTTAGATGAAAGACGCGGTTTTTAGCACATTCGCCTGAAGCAATAGGGATAAAACAATATTCTGAAGATAAAATTTGAAGGAAAATTTTTTGCATTTTTCAAGAAAATAGTTAATTATTCAGGGCATCAAATACAGCACATTTTGCAGAATGTTCAATAGTTTGCATTGTATTGCAGTAGACATCCAATTCTATTTTTAGAAACTTAGGTACTTAAAGAATCTTGTCTACTTCCATCTTGGAAGTGATCAAATATGGCGACTGCACTAAAAATTTAGAGTTAAGTTTTTGAATTTGTAGCATAAAAATAATTGTAAAATGTAAAATCCTCATCAAACGTCAATTTAATTGAACTGTTATAGCTCTTAGCACATTAGCTTCCAATGTAATAAGTATAAGATGAAATTTTAAATACAAAAATTTTCATTTATCAAGAAAACTTTTAAATAATAAAATATAAATGAATACAGCATATTTTGCATTATTTTCATTAGTTTGCATTTGAATAAATATCAAATTCTGCTTTATTTTTGCAAACTTAAGTACTTTGCCTACTTCCATCTTGTGAGTGACCAAATATGGCGTCTATGTTTCACACTTAAACTGAAAAGTATTGCCGTTTTGGTCAAAAAACGATCTTCCTTGATGTGTTTATCCTCAGGCGTATGCTTCCAAATCGATTTATTTTCTTCCACCCTTTTGAGTTTGTGCATAATTAGTGTTCATCCCAAGATTATTTTTCTTAGAAACAACAGGGGGGAAATGGCAACTGAGGACGTTTTTATAGGTTGCCACTTTTTCAACTGAGAATGTGGCGAGTGAATCTCGACCTTTAGAAAATAATGTCAAAAAGAACGAATGCTAATTAATTTACTTGTGTATTGGACATAACAATTTTTAATGCCCTCCGTTATATCGCATTTTTGGATATATCGCTCTTTTTCTTTGTCCCCTGAAAAGCGCGATATAATGAGGGGTTATTCTAATAATTAAAGGATCAAAACGTATATTTTCCAGAAATTCGAAAAAGCAGCTGAGGATGTTACAAAATTGAAGTCAAAGCCGACAGATGATGAATTGTTGGACCTGTATGCTTTGTATAAGCAGGCTACTGTTGGTGATTGCAATACAAGTATGTTTTTAAAACAATTTGTTTGTTTTTTTAATCAATAATATTATTTATTTCATTTTATGATAAGTCTTGATTTATTAAGCATTTTTATCTTTGCTAATAATGGAAAACAAAACTTGTATCAGTGTTGGAATATGAGCATAAAAGTTCAAAAGAGTAGGGGGATCTTAAGTGTAATATTTGGGCACAAGTATAATAGGGTGTCTAGAACCTGGGAATTTTTTCGAAATTGAAGGCCCTAAAATGTAACTTTAGACAATCTTTGGTTACTTCAAAGAACAATCATGACCTTCCCCATAGAATGCCACTTGTGGTAAATTAGTAGACTGAATTGCTGAATTCTTTTGTATTTCTGAATTTGTTGATTTTAATATAGAAAATAAAACTTAAAAGAAACTTTTTTTTCTGTCAAAAAACTTAACTATGAAAAAACTTAAGTTATTTCTGCTATATATCGTCACAGCAGCTCATCTCATCCATAGGCAACAGCAACAGAAATCATTGCTACCTTTCTTATTTAAATGAAATATCTTATTTATTTTCATTTCAACAAAACAATAAATTCATAATACCATTACCTCTTTTTAGCATTTACCTTGAGAGGATTGTGCATGCTTAAAACATATTTTGTTGTTTTATTATATTTAAATTTTTTCTGCTAATCTTTAACTATCCACTTGGAACTGCAATTTTCGAAAATAAAAGCTATTTAGATGAACAAGATCCTACTGTACATATACACCTGCAATCAAACTTCATTTTCCTAACACACAGATCCTCATATGTCATGTCACTTTTTCAAACATCGGAATTTATGTTACATTATTTTTATCTTAAATCACTTAAAATGTTGCATATAGGTTTTTATTGTCAATCTCAGGTTACCACAGTGTTTCAAATTACAGTAAGCGCCGCTTAATGTGATCACAGTTAATGGTATCATTCGCTTAATGTATTCAGAATCACATAGTCCAGGCACACTTGTATATTAACATGTGTTAAAAAAGTCGGATATTGTAATCAGTCTTTGTTTATTGTTACCACTTTTTCATAAACTTTCAATTTTTTTCCTTTTTTTGTTCCTCAACCAACAGAAATACGACAAACCCTGACAAGACTAACTTTTTGTTTGGCATTTTGTGGTTTTCAAAGCAATGCAAACTTTTTCTAGGAATAAAACAACAGGAAGTTCGTTCTCAGTGACCCCATAAACTTCCCCTAATAAGATTTCTTTAGTTTGCTCATGAAAAAAAAAATCAACCATTGGACATGTTGCAGACATGGATGGAGGACCTCCATGGTTGCAGTCGGTGATCTCTTCCCACTTTGAGAGAATTAATATAGCTTTTGGGGGAAAAAAAGTCCCTTCTTTAGCAAAGCAGAAGAATTTTTCTCCCTGTCCAGTTACCTTCCAAACTTTAAACGGTCAAACATTTTATCCATAGAGGAAAAGCACAATGATTTAACTACCAAAGAAAACGTTAAAAATTTAAAACGCTTCAACAATTTACCCATGCTGAAGAATCATGACGAGATTAAATTAAAGTGAAGCTAAAGGAAAATTTAAACAATCAGCGAAATCATGCTGGATCAGATGGTGAAGCTTAATCTGCTTCGAAAGTGTGGTTTACGAATGTCAAGGAGAAGGATGCGCAAGTAAATGGTTATATTTTATTTAACCTATTGCTATGTGTTTAAAAATTGTATATTTTAGTTTTTCCTTTTATGATTCAAATATTTCCATTCTGCTAATTTTGTAATTTATAATTTAACAGTCCGTTTAGTTGAGTCATGGTAATTTTAATTTGCGGTTTCAAAACTAGACACTTCTTAATTGAAAAAAAAATCATTATTTTGTATCGCCTGGATTCTTTTCGGTTATTGTTATCAAATTGTATTTGTCCCAAAGTGATCACATTAAGTGGCGCCTACTGTATTTTGACAGGAACTATTTTTCTTGACTGCTTAGATTCTTATGCCAAAATTATAAATACTATTGTGGGATTTTTGGCTAGGAGTTTGTGAGCTGTGTCACTAGTTTAAAGGAATTACCGAAAATTTTGTAAAAAAACGGGACATGATATGGTTATTCAACTCAAGAGCGGAAACAGACTACCATTTTAGCGAGGGGGGGGGGGCACACTGAAGAATGCAGGGTTTTGGGTACAAAAAATTTCTAAAATTGTTTGGGTGTCAACAAAAGCATGAAATTGGAAAGGAATGCCACTCACTAAGGTATAAACGTTACTACTAAGCATTTAAACAAAGTAATGAAAGAAAATATATTTTAAATATTTACTTTAAAAAATAATTAATGAATTGAAAATATTACTGAAATCGTTTACGTTTTCTTCATGAAGTATTTGAACACTATGTGGTTGAATAATATTGTCTACAGTTTAGGGAGGGAGGAAGATCATGACCCCCATGGCCGTCCCCTTGTATCCAGAGATATTCCCATCCACTTTTCTGAGGGTATACTCCCAGTAATCCATTATTCACAATATGTATATGCGATCATATACGTAATATGTCATTAAATGAAAGTTTTTGAAGCTTGAGGGTATAGGCTATATGTCTAAAAAATGTTTGAGAGTTTACGGCATAAATGGAGTATATATACCCTATGGGAACACCACTGCTTGTATCTGCACCTGATTCAACTACATTTGAATGATTGCTCTAGGCATATTGGACCAATATCTTAGGTCAGAAGAGATAAACCTTCCTTTCTTTTAGTAAAATCTTTTAGAAAGAACATCGTACTTTTATACTAGGTATTAAAACACGAAGATAAACGTCTAGTTGTCTACATAGATGGGAAGCATTATTCATTGGCTATTAGAGGTGTCAATTTCTTCCTCACAAACCATTTCAGAATGGTTTATGCTTTTTAGAAATATTTTGATCATGAAAGCAATTTGTAAATTTCTGAAGGATATTGCCAAAAGTTTATTTATTTTTTTGAAACTTTTAAAATGCAAATGTATATGGTAGAAAATCGTGATGCAAATGTTGATAAAACCATTTTGCTTCTATTTAAGCTAAAGCAGAAGGGAAGATCATGGTGCAGATTGTGGCATTAAAATGGGGGAGGAGGGTTTTTAGGGTAGTTTTCTCCTTTTGGGTGAAGGGTCTTCTTGGTATTTAGGGAAAGGGGGGGAGAGTGATGGGCACCCTGTAATAATATTCATATTCTACACTACTGACCATTAAAATTGCTACACCAGGAAAAAATGCTGAAAACAAAATGATATTTATTGGACACATATATTTTGTTGGAAATAACAAATGATTAACTTTTCAAGAAATTTGGGTCAATAGATCCTAAGAAATTAGTACTCAGAACTACCCCCCTGTGGCAGCAATAACAGTGCTTATATGCTTGGGCATTGAGTCATAGAGAGATTAGAGGGCATGTACAGGTACAGACACCCATGCAGCTTCAACGCGATGCCACAGCTCATCGACCATAGTGGCTGGCGTTTGCTGACAAGCCAGTTGTTCAGCAACCACTGACCAAATGTTTTCTACTGGTGAGATATCTGGAAAATGTCCTGGCCAAGGCATCAGTTGAACATTTTCCGTGTCAAGGAAAGTCTGCACCGGCCACATGCAGTCATGCATTATCCTGCTGAAACATAGAGTTTTGCAAGGCTCAAATATAGGGTAGTGACACAGGTCGTAACACATCAAAAATGTAATCTAACTGTTCATAGTTCCGTCAATGCGAAAAAGAGGTGTCCAAGATGTGTATCCAATGGCACCCCATATCATCATGCCAGGGGATGGGCCAGTATGACGATGGCGAATGGACACTGCCAATGTGAATTCACCGTGATGCTGCCAAACATGGATGCGACCATCATGATGTTGTAAGCAGAATCTGGATTCATCAGGAAAATGATGTCTCGCCATTGGTACACTCAGGTTCGTTGCTGATCACATCATTGAAGACGCTCCTGTCTGTGATGTAGCATCGATGGTACCCACTGGCATGGTCTCCGAGCTGACAGTCCATGCTGCTGTAAATGTCACCGAACAGTTCGTGCAGACACTTGTCTTGCAAATGACCCCATTTCTTGACTCAGGGCTTTCTACGTGGCTGTAGGATCCATTAAGGCCATTCCATTCTGAGTCCATTGAATCCATATTCTGCTGACCCTCATTGGATCTCGACGAACGAGTGCAGAAATACTGCGATAGGATAAACTGCAATTCCGGTAGGCTACAATTCGACATCTATCAAAAGCAGAAAAAAGCTAATACACATTTCTTCTTCTTACACGAAGCATCACAACAATTTTGCACCACGCAGCAATGTTCAAATTGAATTTGCACGTGGGAAATTGGCTGCACAATTTCCTCATTTAAACACATTGTAGGTGTCGCTACGGGCGCCTGCGTTGTGTGAATGTGCTGAAGCTGAAAAGCTAATCATTTGCGTATCACATCATCTTCTTCCTCTCGTTTAAATTTCATGTCTGTACCATGTCACCTTCTTGGTGTAGCAATTTAAATGGCCAGTAGTGTATAATAATATTCAATGTTGATATTATTATAGAATCATTCCTCTAGTGAAGAAACGAGGCTCAACAATTTTTAGCTTGCTTTGAAAATTCAGAAACTCAGTTGTTGGTCATGTCATTGAACAGTTGTTTCTCAGTCATTGAACATGGATCTTAAATTTCTGTTATTTAGTCTGTTGTTGTTCTATTTACTACATTTTATTTATACTACATGCTGTGAACAAATTATTAATATTAAAATTGGTTTAAAAATAGCAAATGAGACTGAATGCAAATGTAAAAATATTTAAACAACATATGTACAATATTCTAAGTTACCTTTGCATAGGTATAATTTCTTTATACACTTTCTTTTAACTTACTGTAATACTGTATTGTGCGGCTGTAGTGTAACATGATCTAAATTATGAATCGTTACAGTTCATAAAGTATGCAGGATTGAGTTGTTTGAGCTTTTTTGCATAAATAAAATGCTCCTTTTGATTTGAAAAAGAAGGAATTTAAAAATTAAGTATTCAAAAGTTATTATTAGTGTTGTGGGCGAAAACGGTTTTTTTTGCACAGTTAAATTATTTTTTCAGTGTATGAATTTTATTAAAGTAGTTGCATGCTAGAAATATTTAAGTAATTTGATGTATTTTACCAAAAATAAGTGCAGTTTAAATATTTTTAAATAGGTCGTCCCGGAATGTTCGATTTAAAAGGAAAGGCCAAATGGGATGCTTGGAATGCGAAAAAAGGTATCCTCTTTTTAGATTTTCTTTGAAAAATATTCAAATGATATTAAGCTTATTTCACTTTAAAGCTTGAAAATACACTGTTCTATATTATTTCAATGTGAAAAACTTTTCAAACTAAAGACCTTTTTTTTTCTTTTCTGATATGTGCATTTTCAAACTATAACATATAAGTAATTAAAATTCAGCACAATCAAACCAGAAAAAGCTTTTTCCTTTAAATTAAAATTTAGTTGGATATAAATTTTGAATTAAGGTTATTGTAAAACTCATTTTAAAATTAGACATCACAAAGAAAAATTGATTGTCACATCAATCTTGAGACAGAAATAACTTGAGAGCTTTTAAATTTGGTACTAGATGCTCGGTCTACCTTCAAAGTAGAAATTGTGTCAAATGACGTATTTTCAACAATCAAGCTTAGTTATAAGAAAAAAATATGCAAAATTTCCCTTCCAAACAATGGCGACAGATATCAAAATACTTTTAAGAAATTAAAATGAGAAAGATGGATTTAAAAAGCATAACCATGGAAACACAAAATAAAATAATTTTAAGAAATTAAAATGAAAAAGAAGGAAAGAAACAATGGATTTAAAAAACGTAACTATGGCAATGCAAAATAAGGCATCAATAACTTGAATGCAGAACAAATTTTGAAACTTCAATGAAAAAGGTCTGTAACTTTTTTTCTAGATGGTATAGGAGCTTGGTTCTTCGACCAAAGGTCGAGAGAGATCTGGAGTAAAAAATGTCGCTTTTTCTAATAGTGTTGAAAAGAAAACTGGGACAATTCCTTCACTTTTTATTGATATGTTTAATGAAGAAAGTAGTGCCCAAATTTCAGCTAAGCCTAAAAAAAAATGAGCTAAATTCGCAAATAACTTCCGCCATTATTAAGTTGGAACATTAAAACAAATTGCGTGGAACGCAGGAAATTCTACTCTTTCCAACAATATATAATATTAATGTATGCAAGTAATTTTTCACCCCCATATTTGGGAATTTATGTGAAAATTGGGCCTTAGTTGGAATAAAAAAAAAGAACTACTCGGAAAACTCTAAAAGAAAGTACTGTGAAAATTTCAGCTAAATCAACTGGGTAGTTCTCAAGTTTTGTGCCTTCAAACAAACAGATGCTTTTTGGAGACTTCATTTTATACTATGTAGAGATGCTATTTCTGCAGTAATCACAGGATGATTTTCCACTCTGGGTAGGTTTAGCTAATGAGTCTTGCATTTTTTTTATTTATTTATTATTTTTTTTTTTTCTGGTTCAAGTGTAGTTAAGTGTATTTTTGTTTTCCTGGTAAGGTGTGGGTGCCAGTTCCCAAGAAAATAACGTTTATTGTTATAACTTTATTTATTTGAAAAAAAAGAATGAGTTCAAAATTTTTTGTTAAAAAAAATGCAGTTATGTTACCTAAATCATTGGTCTCTAACCTTTATTACCTGAGAGTTACTCATTAAGATAAATGTTGTGCCTCCCCCCCCCCTACACACAACATTCATCTTAATATAATGATCACATATAAAATTCAAATGATAATAATTTTGATTTAGATTTTTATATCAAATCAAAATGATCTTTCAAACAATTTGAATTTTATGCGATCAATGATAGATCACATATGAAATTCAAAATGATCTAACTAGAAATCAAAATGATAACATAGTAAAGGAAAATAAATAACAATTTGAATTATCATTTGTTGATGCTTATATTATTAATGGGAAGTTGGCATCTGTTTTCCTGAACTCAATTTCTGATTACTTGTATCTAAATTTGACATTGACTAATTGCCTGTATCCAGGAAACCTAACTAGTATGAAAGGAAAGAGACTTTCAGTGGCAGTGAAGTGGAAAAGCGATTAGTTGGCTGCAACTTGGCTGAGATTGCTGCCAAACTGTCTAGCATGGTTTCAGTTGTTGTGAAATATTCCAGAATGTGGTTCTTTTTTTTTTTTTTTTAAATTTGTATCATTGAAAACAACAGGCAGCTTTGTATTCCTCCTAGACCCACAAGCCATATGGTGGACACCGCTGATCAAAATGAAGTTATGATTTAACTTTGATTACATGAAATTGTTATCAGTCAGTTTACTGTGTTCAAAACAGAAGTTTAATTTGTTGCAGATCGAATTTCATGAGAATAATTTTTCCACTATTTTCTCTAAGCTATAAAATATATACAACAATAAAAATGTATGCACTTGCTAGAAAAATATCGTACCATATAGCACTACTGAATTAGACACTTCTAAGAAAATGTTTGGCTGACATTGGAAAATTTAACATATTGTTTAACAGTGTTATCAAAAATACAAAAATGAGTCCAAAAATGTACTGAAAGTGAGTATTTTGACATTTGCAATTGTTTGAAATTGAAATCTGAAAAAATATCATTCTTGATTACATTGTGATGTTTACTTTACTTATAAAAAATTAGTGGTTATTACTTTTGAGCTATCTAAAATTTATCAAAGAGGTTTGTTCAGATTTTAAGCTTCATTAATAAAATGTAATTTTCATAGTTAATAAAATATGTTTTTCAAAATCAGAAGAATTTGTACAGACCTTTTACAAAGTATATTCTTATTGAAAACCTAAATCATTAAACTGGAGAGTAATAGTTAATTAACTTTTCTACATAAGTTCTTATGAATGCTTAAAAGCTACTAGTTTATACAACACAAATTAACATGAACCCTTTTACAAGCTCCTAGTTTAAAATCTATCTAGCATAGTTTTCTTTCAAATATGATAGTTAGTGTGGTAAACATTATGTGCATTTTGTTTAGTTTTTACTCCTACAAATTCATTTTTAGAAGAAAAATATGGTAAAAAATTTATTTGTTGCTTTTTATACAATTAAAAAAAAAAAAAAAAAAACTTGTAGTTAGAGTTTTATGTAATGACTCATTGATTTGTAGTGGAATTGCTTGACAGTGTTTCTTTCAGGCATCTCTCTCTGGAGGGGGGGCCCCTAAGGAGGCCAACTGCCCCCCCCCCCCTGGAGAAAAATTTGGATTGCACTTATTTTACTATGTAAAGCTTTTTTTTAAAGGAAATTATAGAAAATTCGGAACTCTATCATCTGAAGGGGGGGGGGAGGGGTATTGGCCTCTGTGGCCTCCATTTTGTTACTGTTGATGGAAAGTCCCTTGCTGGCAACAAACTGCTAAAAGCACATTTTTCCCCCTGGAAAAATAAGTGCAATAATTTAACGAAAAAATGTTTCCTCCTTTTATTACCTTTCGTTTGTTGTCTGTTAATATTGCTGTTGTGGTAAGGATGGGGTGGTTGGAACTATGTTGTCTATAATCTTTCTAATTGTTAACTCTCTCAAATACATTGGTGAGGTTCGTATCAGAACCTTAAGATGTACTCTGTAGGCACTCCTGGTACACCTCGTTGGAAATCAAAAGTTTCCTAGATTAGGATCATTGTATGGCGGTGAATTGATAGCCAGCTGTGATTTATCTTTGGCGGGCTCTAATAGAAATGCCTATAATGGCTGTGTTTGTTTCTCTTTTATATGACAAACAAAATTTCTTTTTTAAAGAAATTTCTGAAAATTCAGCATTTTTTACTCCCCCCCCCCATTACATTTTTCAGGCCGACATGACTTTTACCAAGTTAGAACATTTTTAAAAATCTACGCGATTTCCTCTGAGAGAGAAGAACAGATTTATTTCATAATCATTCTAGAACTTGAAGCCCTCTAATGTGTGAACTTGTTTAAGTCTCCCCAGAGAAGCTTTTACTGTCTTAAGCGATCATCTTTGCAATCAGAGTTAAAAACAAATTATTTTGAGGGAGGTTTTTGTTTTTTAATATTTTTTTTTCTTTGGTTTAAAAATTTATTTACAATGATCACTTGTGATAATATTGTACCTTTAACTTTAAAAATTATAATAAAAGAATGAACTCCAATATTTAGTTTACAAGGGTATCTAGAAATCATTCTCCAAGTTTTCTTAGCTTTACAGCTTTATCAAAACTAATTTCAGTAAAGTTTTTAAAAAAATAATAAACTTTTATTCATGTTTTTTAAATAAAAATCTCTATCTACTTCATAATAAATTGTCCTTACATATGCCTCTGTTTTACGTTGCAATCGCAATCCTAAATTGAAACTAATTTGGGGTCCCATTACATTTCCTTCATAACATTTTCTTAAATTTTCAGTAAAAGAAATACCCCCTCTTTGAAAGTTTCAATACTTAATAACTTATGTTCAAATTTAGAATTACCCGTTTTTTCAATTTGAAAAATTAAAAGTATTTCACTTTTTGAAAACCCCTTTAAAATGCCCTTGTCCCCCTTAAACTTTCAAAGTACCCCCCCCCCCCCCCCAAGAGCAAAATATCTGAAATAAACATTGTTGCTTGAAAGTTATGATTTTCATTCTAAAATTAGCTTATTTATCATTTATAGGTATGAAACAAACAGAAGCTCAAGAAGCATATGTCACAAAGGCTAATCATCTTATTGAAATTTATGGTCTCAGTTAAGCAGCTAAAACATTGTTTTTAATCTTTTGATCAAATTGGCGATCCAGAAAAAATCTTTTTTTACGTTTGAATAAAAATCAGTTTTTCTATTTGTGGGTTGTTCTCTTTTCTCTATAATAACCTGGAAAAAAAAAGATTTTGAATAATTTATTCTATTTTATTAATGGATATTTTAAAAAAAATGTTTTTAAATAAATAGGCTCTGAAGCCTAATTTAAGGGTACAAATGAACTTGTACTCCATTGATAATGACAATGATACTAAGTTTCACCTTTAATGAAATTTGAGAAATGTAGTGAAATATTTTGTCTTGAATAGAGAGTAAAACATTGTCACCAGGGTAGAAACCATTGAGAAGAGACAAAATGGAGATGATGAAGACTTTCATCTGTGAAGGAGAGGCCCCAAGTCACGTGATGGTTTTTAATGAGAAGCATTGGAAGAAATAAGGTTTCTTTCACTAGTCTCTCGCAAAGCGTGTCAACCATTCGCCGTTGTTGAGTCATGTGACCTGGTGTCTTTGTCCCAGTTTTTGCTAAGCCAATGATTGGACTTGTTCCCTCCATTTACTAATTCCTACTCTAAGGTCGAGACTGCATGCTTTTTCATCTTCATGTTTTGCCTTGCATACTAGTTCAAAAGGGGTTGTATTTATGCTTTCTTAAAGTGTTGAGTTTATAACTTGCTGAACAGAGTTGACATCTAAAATAACATTTTTCAGGATTTTCAACTTTTTGTTTGGATAAAACAGAAATGTTTTTGTTTTAAATCTTTTGATGAGTTACCTAAAACATAAAATATCTTAGCAATGAAAGGTTTTTTTCTTCTGAGATTTAAACTTTTGTCGGACACATATCTGCTATGCATTAAATATTTCTTAACTGACTGTGAATAATGAATCATTCTTTTGCAAGAAATGAAAAAAGAAAAAAAAAAAAAACATACTTTACTCATAACACAACATTTAAAAATAACAAATTATTAAAAAATTTACCAAATTATTTTTAAAATATCACTTCCAGAATAAATATTTATTGTTGTCCTAAATTACTAAAACGAATTTTGAAAGAATCTTGTTTGATGTATGCATGTATGCATTGGTAAAAATAGGCACGTTTTCTACTGAAAGATAAAATTAAAAATCATATGCTTTTAAGTGATGCAAATTACATCATCGATTTTATCTGTAATACAAAGCGTAAAAAAACTGAATCAAAACAATCGCTAACTTTTTCTTATTACTTTCAAATACATTAGCTGATTTTATAGCATGTTGACATTTATTAAAAATAAAAATTATCTTTAGAAACCAACTTGATTTTTCCCCCTCTATTCTTTATCTTTTTTTGCTTGAGATGAGCAGCCGCAAAATCAAAATTTACATTTCTTGAAGTGTTTCTGTCACGGGATGTGGGTGTCTTAGAAATAAGCAGATGCTGATCATTTTTGTGTAAAGGGATAAATTAAAAATGATAACATGTTGAATCAATTTGGGAATAGAAGTGTCTTAAAAATAAGCACATGTCAAAACATATTTTAGTAAATGCTTCTCAAAAATGGGACATGAATCATTTTTGACATGAAGGTTTATTTCAAAAGTAGGTATTAAATTTTTTCAATTCCAAGCTACAGTATAACCCCGATTTAACGATTGTCAATAGGCTGGAAAAATTTATTGTTAAATCGAGGAGTATAGACATTCAATGCAGCCAAACCTGGATCAGTGAAATGTATCATTAAAGTGAGGAAATCGTTAAATCGAAGTTAAACTGCATTTTGTTTCTGAGATTCGATATTTTTTATATGTCTAGGAAAATGTTTAAAAACAGGAGAGTGCCCTCCCCAACAGAGCAAAAGCGCACCCCCCCCCAGTAGGCTCTCTGTTTAACAACTTTCTCTATTTAAAGGCGGCTTTTCACAGTCCCAGATGGTCCACTAGTGTTAAAAGCATTCTATTTAAGGACATTTTCTACTTAAGGGCGATTTTTTGTGGTCTCTTAAAAGTCGTTAAACAGAGAGCCAACTGTATTGCAAAGACTCCCAAAAGCAAGAGCGCCCCCCCCCAAAAAAAAGTGAAAAAAAACTCCTCAAAACACCTCCCCCCTTAAAAAAATTCAATGGCACAGACTGCACCATGACCCCCCCCCCCCCCCCCCAGTTGGGCAGCCCTGTTGAAAAGCTATTCACTTAAGTCTTGTATCTAACGCTCGGATATGACCATTCTATTTAGTTTTAAACATTTTGAATTTTTTTTAGATGGTCTACACCAGAGTTTTTATTTTTTATATATTATAAGTTCCTACCTCTCCCCTCTTTAAAAAGCATTAATGGAGTTAATTTTCCACCTATATTTTTCCATTTATTTGAAATAAGTTTCAAGTAAAAAAATATATGGCACATGTGCGGAGTTAGACTTTTGCGTCTAGGGGAGCTAAGCCCCAAAGTCGTCACTTGGGGCATCAAGGGCAATTAATTATGCCACCCCCCCCAATAATTATCGAACATTAATGTTAAAATACATTTGTTTGTGTTTTGTTGTCTTTTTCAAATGTTCTATTCGCCCACCCCTCTCCCCCGGAAAACTCGGATGAAATGTTGCGCCTGCTGAGACTCTATTAATAAATAGTGCCAAAATTAAAAGATGAAAAGAGCACACAAACATGTGAGTGTGTATGTGGGAAGTTCGGTAGGAAGATTAAAACTGTTTCATATTGGTGACATAGTGTCATATCTTTGGACTTTTCCCGAGTGTGGGCAAATAGTTTTAAGAAATGAAACTGACGCCTTTGCTCATCTTCCTTGAAGTTTTATATCAAAATTTCTTGCAAAAAATATTCTAGAGCTTGGATGCACCACCTTGCGGTGATTTAAGACATCAGTCAAAAAGGTAACACATTCATTTTGGCATCGAGGTAGATGTCTGATTGGGCAGGTGTACATGTGTGGGTCTTTGTTTTACCTCTTTCAGCAGCCATTGTCCTAAGACTGTAGCACCTCTTATAGTTTATTGGAATTGCAAATACAGATTTTTTTGCGCGATTTATTGCTTTGAAGGAAGGATAGATACCAAAAGTTAAAATTAAAACGCTGTTTTAGACTTTCTTCAGTGATATTAGAGGGAGAAGGAAAACCGATGCACGTTCGCCGGAAATGTTTCGAAATTGAAGTCTTAAAAACGCAGTTTTAGGCAATTTTAAGTGTGGTTAAAAGGTCAGAAAGAGAGAGGATTCAGGGAATTTTCAAAATTGATGTCGAAATTCGTAATTTTAGGCAATGTCACAGGAAGGAGAGATGGCATGCTCCATTTTTTTTTTTTCTCGAATTTATATTTAAGCTTTCTTTGGTGACTTGAGAGGAGCTCCTCCCGGAAAATTTACTGCTACTGAAGCCAAAAAACACAAGTTTAAATCTGCATTTAAAATAAAAAAAAGGGCTATCCCAAAGATATTATAGAAAACGAAGTTTCAAGCTCTGTGGGGAGTTTGTTGAGGGTAAGGAAAATAAAACCAACTCATCTTCCAGAAAATTGTCGAAATTGAAGTTTTAAAACGCAGCTTTAGAATATTTTTGAAGGTGTAGTGCAAATGGAGAGGTTGGCGGGGAAGGGGGGGGGGGCATAAGGCTCTGTTTTTTTAAAATGTTCAAAATTGAAATCGTGAAGACGAAAAATATCTGTTCGGGGCCCTTTCCTCGGAAATGTTTTAAATAGAAGTCCTAAAAATGCATTTTAGACTATCATCTTAGGCGAATGGTTCATGACAGTTCTCAAAACTCTTTCGATCATAAAGTTAAAACGCAATTTTAGGCTATTCGTTGAGATGCTGGGGAAGCAAGTGGGTGCTCGCTTTGGATATTTTTGGAAACTGAAGGTTTAAAAATGCATATTCAGGTAGTAATGTTAAGGGGAGCGAGAGGTTTCATGGGCTTTCCCCGGAATTTTTCAAAATTGCGGCTTTAAAAAATACAATTCTAAGCTATCTTTTTGGGGTGTTAGGGAAATGAGTAGTAGATTATGAAGTTCTTAAAGCTCAAATCCTAAAAACATATTTTGAAGCTCCCTTTGGCGATGTTACACAAGACCAGGAGAAGAGGATTACAATCTGGAAATTGTTTGAGATTTATTATATCCAAAAATCACTATTTCGGGCTACGTTTGGCCCAATTTAGGGACGAAGAGGCGGGGAAGTGGTTTTCCTTCTTAAAATTTTCGAAATTGTTGTCCTAAAAAGGTAATTTTTAATGAACTTAGACCCTCTTTAGTCTCCTAATGGTAGGTCATGTCAATTTGTCATCCTCAAAAGTTGCCACGTAGGACACGAGCCTCTAGATCTGGCAGCACTGCAAACAACAAGGAAAACTTACGAGGGTAGGAAATAAGAAGAGAATCCTATCAGAATGTTCAATGTAGAGCAAAAAAAAAATCAATCGCTATGAGAGTATTATTTTTTGAAGAACAAAAGTAACTATGTGTAGAAAGAAGGCTTTAGAACTCGTCTGTATTTTTTTTCTTTGAGGAGGGGGGGGGAGTAATAAGGGGGGCTTAGCCCCCCTTAACTCCGCCCATGATATGGCATCAAAACATGGCAGAATCCTCTCTGTGCTATGACATAAAATATCTCGTATAAACTCCATTCCCATTCCATTATTTTGTATACCTATGAAATAATCGGTGTTTATTAACAACTCAAAAGAGTTGGGTTCGAATACTCGGTTAAGCAGGGTAGAAATAATATTTCTCAAATGCATTATTTTTTTAATAAATTCTTAATTTCGTTATACCTATAAAATATTGTAAATACAGAGAACATTTCTACTAATACAAATCGTAATCTAGATGTAATTGACAGTTCAATTTTTCCAGCAATGGCGTTTTTTTTTTAGACATAAGACATTATTTTGACTTTTTTTAGCACTTTGCTTTCAAACATTGAAAAATTACATCAATGAATGAATGCATTGCTTTTATAATGCATTTATTATACTTGCTCTGTCGTAGGTGGATGGGACAAGCCTTTTAATCGATGTCAAGCACAAATATGAATAATACAAATTGTAAAGTTAATTGTTAATTACGTTAAAAAATAATATTCAAAGTTACTCTGGGAAGCATGAAGTTGTGGAAAATATAGTTATGTAACTTTACAAACTTCGTAAATAATCCTGATTTCTCGAGGCTTTTCTCAGTTCTCCAATAAAAGATTTTTTCCCCCTCTACATCATGGGTTTGTTTTCCATTAAAATCCATTGTGTATCATTTTCTGCTCATTTCCCAAATTCTGTGAACAAATTGCGTAAAATAAGTTCTTTGTGCGTCCTTTACAAGAATCGGATTTCTTTCTTTTCATCTGTTTATTAAGTTGTTTTTACTCATAAATACGCGGAATTTTGTTTTTTTATTAACACGCTTTTATTAGCTTCACCTGTATGTATGTATGAATCTTGTAACGGAATCTTTCAGCTCAAATTTCGCCCACTTCCTGCGATCGGATTCTTTTGAAATTTGGCACGCGACCTCAGACCCGATGACAATGCAATAATCAAATTAATTAATTAACTCTTTTAATTGTTAGTTTTCTCCGATTTTAATCAATATTTTGGCATAAATCCAACAATGTGAAAAAGGAAAAATTTTAAAAAATATATTAAAAAATGCTCGCAAAAATTATTTAAAAATATCTACAAAAACCTTTAATTTTTCTGCATCAGACAAAATTTGTTCCAATGTTCCAAGGTAATTAGAACATGAAATATAATTGCTTTTAACGAATTTCATGCCAAAATTTAGGTGAGCCTTCAACTGAAAATTCATTTTCTGATCAGACCATTGTTGAACAAAACTTTTATTCAAATGCATCTCAAATTTTCAAAGTAATGTAGATATGATTTCCGCACATATATATCGATGACTGAGATGTATTAGCTGGATTAGATAATTACTCGACAGGCAATTTATTAGCGAAGTTGAATGTATTTAGAGCTCGGCTATTACACTTTAAGGGGTACAGTTGCTCTTTTTGGAGTTCGAGAGATCATGTTTCGAATGTCGTCGTTTTTTTCGTCTACCCAATACCTTTAGTCGCTTTTTTTGGGCAAATTTCGTGACTATAAAAGATTTTGAACAATAATGAAATGAATATTTTTTCGTAAAACAAGTTAAACTAAAAAGAAGAAAATAAAATAATAGTTTAAAAACCAAAAAAACAGGCTTTCGTAGCAAAATGAACAAAAAAGTGAAAAATAATCTTTGGATGATAGTAGTTGACCAATCACTTAATTTTAATGTAATACAAAAAAGCGTGGGGGGCTTCTTATCAGTTGTCTTGAATTTCTTCCATTTGTTGTCCATGCAAAAATGTAAATAGACAGTACCCCACGCTTTTTTGTATTACATTAAAATTAAGTGATTGGTCAACTACTATCATCCAAAGATTATTTTTCACTTTTTTGTTCATTTTGCTACGAAAGCGTGTTTTTTTGGTTTTTTAAACTATTATTTTATTTATTATTAACCACTTTAGTTAAAAATATAAATGCGATTCCCCGATCATTTGGAGGTGGGCTTTCAAATGAGATGAAATTAAACATCAAAGGGCTGCTTATTTTTTACTTAATAAAGTTGTATTAATTCAAGTTTGTTTGAAATGTATTGAATATAAAATAAAGGAATCTAAAAATTAGGATTAAGTCTGAGAAGGCCAAGTTAACCTCTAACCAGTTACAACTGCTCCATCATTTGGGAGGGGCATTCAATTTGGTTCTCTGCAGCTTACGAAATTCAATGCGGTTTTTATAAGACATTAAATTTCAGCTTAAAAAGTATTTGTTTCAGAATTGAAAATTTTAATTATTGTATTGGCAGGGTGGCGACAGATCAGGGAATTATTAGGGAATTGCGAAAATTCAGGAAAAATTGATTAAATGAAGAGAATTTTTTTTTCTTTGCAAAATTAAGTACTCATTCGATAAGCATTTTCCGCTGGTTATCTGTTTAAGAAAAGTAAAATTAATGAGGTGCGATTATACACTGCCGCTCATTTGTACATCTTTTTTCCTCGATGTCAAAATATTTAATCTTATGGTTTGGCAGCCCTGGGTCTATTATACAAATACAAAAGTGACGACCAGCAACAGGCCCTGGGCCCAGCTAGACTGGTCCTAGTCAATTTATAATCCCTAGTGAAGATCAATGGCCCTCTTAAAACTGTCTACTCCCTTGCTCATTACCACCTCTTCCGGTAAGCTGTTCCAAAGTTCCACTACCCTGCTAAAATAATAATTCTTTCTAATATCCATGTTAGCCTGAGATTTAAATAGCTTAAAACAATGACCCCTTGTCCTGTTTTCAGTGCTAAACTTCAACCCCGTAGCATCTTTCATTTTAATAAATTTAAACAACTGAATCATGTCCACTCGGTCTCTTCTTTGCTCAAGACTGTACATTTGTAGCATTCTAAGCCTGGAATCGTAGTCTAAATAATGAAGTCCATTTATTAGCCTTGCAGCCCACCTTTGAACCTTTCCCAATACATTAATATCTTTCTTAAGATAAGGAGACCAAAACTGAACAGCATACTCCAAATGAGGTCTTACAAAACTTCTATATAAGGGCAGAAGAACTTCTTTAGATTTGTTTGAAATAGATCTACTGATAAACCCAAGCATCTTATTGGCTTTGTTACTAGCTATGCTGCGCTATTGGCTAAACTTTAAATCCTGACTTATTAAGATCAGTAACGTTTTCTGCCTGACTAATGACTGACCCTTAGAAATAATAATTTGTACACTTATTTCCATGTCCTAAATGTAGCACTTGACATTTCCCAACATTAACAGCCATACCCCATTTATCAGCCCACTCCGTAATATGATCTAGATCCGCTTGCAGCTGATTTGCTTGTTCTTCATTTTCTACACTCCCCATAACTTTGACATCATCAGCAAAACAATTCATGTTCCCAGAAATATTTTTATGAATATAGTTCATAAAAACGAACAAAACAGGACTTAACACTGATCCTTGAGGAACCCCGCTTAAAACCTCACTCCAATCAGAATAATTTCCCCTTACAACTACCCTTTGTTTCCTTCCGGTCAGCCAGTTTTTACCCAAATAAAAGTTTTCCCTCCTATTCTTATATCAGCTAATTTGCTAAGTAGAGCAACATGCAGTACCTTATCAAAAGCTTTTTGAAAATCAATGTAAACGACATATACAGGCTTCTTATTGTCCAAAGCCATGGTAACTTTGTCATAGAAATGTAATAAATTAGTTGCACAAGATTTGCCTTTCCTGAAACCGTGCTGAAAACTAGTCAATAGATTATTAGTCTCTAAATAATTTACTACCTTAATTTTTTATCAATGTTTCAAAAATTTTGCAAACCACCGAAGTTAGACTCACAGGTCTATAATTTCCCGCACTCCCTTTAGACCCTTTCTTGAAGAGCGGTGTAATGTTAGCCAGCTTCCAGTCCTCTGGCACTATATAGTCAAGAGCGGAATCCCAACTCCAGTCAAATGTAAAATCAGGGTTTAACTGTATCTTAAATGAAACGGTAGGTGCGGGGAACCTCAGGGTGTCAAATGTACACTGCTCGACATTGAAAACGCAACACCAAGAAGGAGTAGTCAGAAGGTGATGAAATTTGGAAGAAAGACAGAGATAGCAAGGAATAGTAAATGATCCTAATTTCAAAATGATAGGCAGAATATAGAGCAAGAACGGCGACGGCTCAGTAGGATATAGGACCACCACGGACAGCGATACACGAAGAAACACGTCTAGGCATAGAGGATGGTGTCCGGAGGGATGGCTCTGCATTCCCTTTGAACCATTTGCCACAGTTCGTCTTCTGAACGAGGCAAGGATAGAGTCTGCGAACGGCGTCCAATCACATCCCACACATGTTCGATTGGTGACAGGTCAGGAGAGTATGGTGGTCAGGAAAGCATCTGTGTGCCTTGGTGAGCATGTTGGCAGACGCGAGTCGGGCGTTATCCTGCTGAAAAATTGCATTAGGTATTTGAAGGTAAGGGATCGCCACCGGCCGCAGCATGTTATCCAAGTATCGTTGGGCCGTCATAGTGCCCTGAATACGAACTCGAGGTGATATGGAATTGTACGTAAGTGCGTCCCAAACCATTATGCCAAGTTGTCGTACTGGGACGTTCCACAGTTACTGCCGGATTAGATCTGTCTCCACGTCGACGCCACACACGTATGCAGCACTATCACTGGATAAACAGAAGCGGGATTCATCTGAGAACACGACATTTCGTCATTCTGTCATCCATGTCGCTCTAGTCTGGTACCGTACTAAAAGTTGCTGTCTATGTTGTGGGGTCAATGGCAGTCTTCTTAGCAGACGCCGTGATTGCAGACCACGTGCGACCAAACGACGGGAAATGGTTCTGGTCGACACGGGAACATTCAGGGTATCTTGCACCTGCTGCAGAATCGAGGAACAAGTGACTTGTGGTCTGCTGCAGCTTGTTGGTGGATGCGTCAATCCACGCGTTCTGACGTCACTCTGGCTGCCCCTGCACTCCTCAATCTTGCCACATTTCGTCGTTCCAACCATCTTCGGCACAGCCGATGCACCGTACTTGCATCCATGTGGGTATCAGCTGCGATTTGACGTACGGACCAACCTCTCCTTCTCAGTCCGATCACCATACCCCTCGTAAAATCGTCTATCTACTGGAAGTGCCTTCGTTGACGGCGGCCTGGCATTCTCTCGTTTTACACATATCCTCCAAGACAAAAAAAAAAAAAAAAAAATTCTAAGATAATTCTCCAGTCTGAAATAACGACACGAATATTGCCCATTCTGAAAGTTCCTTCCCTTATAATTTACTCCATGTGCGTCGGAGAGCTGTGCATTTCACATCATTTACATAACTCAGTAATGTACGTCTACTCTAAAATTTGCATAAATTTCTGAACATTCCTATTCCTATTCAGAGTCACAACTGACTACAACTGTATTTATGTCGAGGACTGCATACTAAGTGCCTTACCTCCATTATTTTATATACCGATAGATGGCAGCACCATCACCAGATCGAACAGTTAATTTGATTTTAGAACGAGTCCAGGAGCTAATAGCTACCTGGTGCTAGCACCCCCAGAGGTATCGTTTCACTTGGAGGACATTGAGACCACGAGCATATTTAACGTCGCCCAGTCCCCTTTAATGACGAGAGTGGGTCTTCGACCATCGAGGTTCGAATCCAGGACCCTCCGGCCCCGAATCCGACACTCTACCGATCGGGCTACCACGGCCCCCTGGACACTCCTTCTTGATGTTGCATTTTCAATGTTGAGCAGTGTATCTTAAATTGGATACGTTTTGGATATTGGACAGAAACAGTTATTTATTTAAAAATAATTTTAATAAAATATTGATTTTATATTCATTCCAATCAACATTTTTATGTTCCTTTTGTGAGCTGGTGGTCTTGCCGTTCACTTTTTTTACTAGAATAAATTTTATTCACTTTAAAAATCACTTCAACATTTTCTTTTTATTTTGAAAACTTTTTGTAAAACGTTTTCGTACTGTTTGTTTTCTACCATAAACAATGTTTGACTTCTTCAGGAACTACCGAAAAAGCATCAAAAGTTAATCAATCGCTTAATGATTGCCTTGTCCAATCAGCTGAATTGCAGTTATCTTCCGTGTTAATTACGCATTACCGTCTGAAATCAATTTCGATTGAAATCAATCCAGGAAAGTGATTTCTTTCACGTAAAAGGAAAAGAAAAAAATATTTGATCTGTCATTAAATAGAATAGCATTGTGAAAAATTGATTCCTATTGAAAACTTGGTTTGTGTTTAGAGGTCCTTTGAAAACTTCAATAATATAAATGCTAAAGTGTTTGGAAGGAAAAAGATGCCATATACCTTATGGTTAAGGAAAACTTTGGTAGAAATATGAATGTTACCGAAAAAGAAATCCTTTTCAATCAACTTCTTCTAGTTGTTTATGGAAAAAAGACTTTTACAGTGAAGTTTGTTTTTCATCTGTTCTGGTTTAAAATATTGATTTAATATTTGGACACATTTAAATATAAATTGGTTATTTAACGCAAAATTCCGTTTTTTAAAAATCAATTTTGAAACTTCCATTTTATGGAAAATTTCCCTCTCTGCATATATTACATACAAAAATACTGATCAAATAATATGGTGCCATTTTCAGTAGACATGATTTTCTTGTTTTACTTTATTTTATCGAAAGAAGAATCATTTTGATTTCTGGTTTGTTTTGATTTCGTCCACAATTAATTTTCAAGCATTAAAAACCCTAAAGAGATAGGGAGCTTCCCGCTAAATATCAAGATGACGCCCCTTAAAAGCAACCTTCCCCCAATGAGAAAAACACCCCTCAAAACAACCCTCTAAAAATTTCAAAGGCGCAGTCTAAGCCATAACCCCCTCCCCCCCTAAGTGAGCACCCCTGTTAAAAAAGCTCTATCCTTTCTTCGGCGGTACAACCTATTTTTAATTGAATGAATAATTTCTTAAAGCAAAGAATAGAGGGGGAAAAAAGGTTATTTTCATATTCTCCTAAACTGCTCCCTTTGTCCCTTGTGCAACTTAATATATATATATATATATATATATATATATATATATATATATATATATATATATATATATATATATATTATCAGATATGAAATTATTTCATTGTTTGACAATTCCTATAATGCTGCAGATCATGGGATACGCAGATTCGGGCCTGGTGCATGGGACAGGAAGTGTAAAGCCCAAACATTTTGTTAGTAGCCCATACAAGTTACACAAAACTTTTTTGGAAAATTGCAAATGAATTGGAACGGTTAAAGAAAAATAATGAATAAAGCAGAAAGTAAAAATGTTCGAAATGAGTTTTTTGTAGGAAACTTGAGATTGCTTGAGAGTTTAAAATTTGAAGATGAATGTAATTTAAAAAAAAAAAGCGATTTTATCACAAGTGCATTGATAAAATGTTCCAAACTGCTCATAATTTCAAAGAACGGTTCCGTTCATTTTAAGGATTCGTTATTTTTGACGTTATTTTTTTCGTTTATGAACGACACATCTCTACAAATTAGCTACCACATCCTTTCAAAATGTTAAAAGTTATTTTTCTGAGACCACAGGCGCGCTTGTATTTCAAGAAGACAAAAATATTAGGCCGTAAATTGAAAGTTTTACTATGGAAGATCCAAACAAATAATTGGTTTTGGCAAAGGAAAATTGGGAGGAAGTTTTACCGCAATATGTTTATCAATAATTAAAATTTAAAATAAAGATAGGGACGTAGCCAAAATTAGGGAAGAGTGTGGGACTCCAAACCCTTCTTTTCACATCCCCAATAAAAGACGACCTGGAAGTGAATTTTTAAAAACATTCCGGGAAAACATTCTCAATCCCTTGCCATTACTAGGGCAAGGGATGGGGATTGGCATTAAAGATGACCTACACATGAGTATTTAGGACTGCAATTTCGAAATACTTCCATGGGAGTGCTCCCAACGGCCATCGTAATCCCCGATAAACGCCCTTCTCAATCAATCATTTAAGGTGGACTCAGGGCCGTCGAGAGCTCAACCCGGGTGGGTCCCTGGGCAAAAGAGTGACTTGCGGGCCCCCCTCCAACCACTAAAAAAAAAAAAAAAAATCCTGTTGACTGCCCTCACCTCTCATTTAGATTTCAGTAATCTCAAGCGCGCCTTCTATACTGCGACATCTGCTTCATAGTAATCCTAGGCGTCATACTAAGAGTCAGTGTACAATGGAGAAACGGAATCGTATTTGGTAGTTTTTCTTCCTAAAAAATATAAAGAATGCTGGTTAAATAAAAAAATTAAAAAAAAGCTAACCACTCCAATGTTAAACAAGCATCTCGACCTCGACACTTTCAAAATTCTTGAAGTCATTCAATTTTTTTTTTTCAGACGTATATATAACGAGAGAGAGGGTCTACATGTTTGTTTGGAGGGGGCTGCCATTAATAGTATCGCACAATCAAACTTAAAGAATTGCGTTGAGCAGGGAAACAGAAATAACTATATTTTCCCACAGTCATAAGTGTAACATTCGCGAAGATCCTCCTCCCAGGGAAAATGTTCGAAACTATAGTTCTAAAATTGCAGTTTACACGAACACTGGTAATGTTAGGAGGAGGAGAGGTTCAGGGACTTTTATGAAGGGATGAAGCTCGCAGACTTAGTTTTTGACTATTTTTAAAGAGAGGAAAGGGAGGGGGGAGAGGAGGATCAGGGACATTCTCTATTTTTTTCAAAAATGGAAATGAAATATCCTAAAAATGAAAATGTTGCAAACCATCTTTGTTAAAGTTTTGGAAACAGAAGAAGTTCGAGCAATCTTTCCTAGGAAAATTTTTGAATTATAGGTATCCTGAAAACTCAATTATAAGCTCTCCTAAAAAATTGGGAAAAGGTTTGGATTCGAAGCCTCTCTGCCGGAAGTTTTTCGCAATTGAAAATCCAAAACCGAAACGAGTTTTTATGATGTGGAGTGAAAGAGGATTGGGGGTATTCTCAAGGAACTTTTTGGAAATTTAAGCCCCAAAAACAGAATAGTAAACTATCTTTGATGACAAGGAGAAATGTTAGAGAACTTTCACACGGAATTTCTTTTGAAATTTTGAAGTCCTAAAAACGAATTATGAAAAGAGGACAGTGGGCACTGCTTCTCTGAAATTGTTTTTTGATTTAAAAATCCTAAAAACCCATTTATGGGCTATTTTTGATGAAGTTAGGAGATGCGATGGGGTTCGGGACTCTTTCTTGAGTAGTTCCAAAATTAAGTCCTAAAAATGCAGTCACAAGACATTTTTCAGGATAAGAGCTGGGGTTTAGAGAATCTCTCGCAGATTTTATTCGAAATTGAAGATCTAAAAACGGAATTTTGGACGATTTTAGATGATGTTAGAGGGAGGTGTATTCGGGACTCTTTCGTGGAAATTTGTAGGGATGGAAGTCCCTAAACCAAAATGAAAGATTTTCTTAGGGGATGTTGTGGGATCAGGATCAGGTACTCTTGTATAAGGGGGGCGGAGTGCTGCAGTCCTGTAGCTTTTCTCCTGGATTCGCCACTGCAATCAAGTATTGAAACTACTCTAAAATGGTATGTTTCCCTATGTATTTTAATTTTTAAACTATGCAGTGTTATATTTTTAAATGTAGGGATAATGTCAAGGCCCCATAAGAAATGCTTGGGGGTCGCGTCAAGTTTTGGAACCCCTACCTTGATGTCATCCATTGTGTTCCGGGCCCGGGTAAAGGGAGGAAACGGAAGGAGCACGCTGTTTGTCATATGGTCTCGCTACTGTTCATTTTATTCCCAATAGAAACTTCTCTGCAAGATAGCCCCCTAAGGAACTGGTCCACAAGCACTTGATGCTGTGAACATGCAGATGCTGAATAATGGGCTAAAATGTTGAATGAGAGATGTTTTTACTTTTCCAACACCTAAAAGAAGTTCAGTTAGCAGCATATACTCTAAAAAAATTCTTTTTCTTTTTGAGGAGGCGCCCGGGCTCCCCTCGGGTCAAGCCCCAGGGATTTTGTCCCTGCTGCCTCGCCCCTCTCGGTAATCCTGGATGGACTTAAATTTAAGAATAAAACTTCAGGCGATCTCTCGAACCTGTACTCTTCCTAATTATCACCGAAGATACTCAAAAATTTCATTGTTAAGGGCTTCAATTCAGAAATTTTCCCAGGGGGAAATTTCCCAAACCCGCTCTCTCTACAACAGTATTGAAGATCACCTACGATTGCGTTAATGGAATTTCAGTTTTGAAAATTTGCTTGGGGAAGACTCCAAATTTCGCCTCCCATTAATGCCATCAAAAATCTTCTAAAACTGCGTTTTCTACAGATCAAAAGTTTTTCGGGAGAATGCCCCTCTCTCCCGCTATAAAACCATCGAAAACCGTCATAAATCTCGCTTTAGTGCTTCAATTACGAAAAACTTCTGTGCGCGAGCCCCCCCCCCCCCCCTCTTCTTTCATCGAAGGTTGACTTAAATTACGTTTTTGAAGCTTTAATTTTAAGAAACTGGCAGTGCACTAAATTTTAACAAAGAAAGCCAACAATCATATTTTTAAGGCTCCAATTTCAAAAATTTCTGGAGGATGCCCCCCCGAATCTCTCTTCCTTAACATCTCCATAGATTGTCTAAAATCGCATTTTTCGAACTAAAAGTTTGAAAATTTTCCTTGGGAGAGCCCCCGGACTTTTCTTTACAAGTCACACAATCGGAAATAATTCAAAATTGCGTACTTGGAGTTTGAATTTCAAAAAATTGTCTGGGGCCTAACCTCGAGTCTATCTCCCTTAAAATCACCATAGAGCGTCTAAAACTGTGTTTTCCAAGCTTTAATTTTGAAAAATTCCCTGCTAAACCAGAAGCTAAATCTTCTATCTCTCCGCATGTTGGAACATGCGTTTGAAACAAATAAGGGGCCGCCAAATGCCTCCCCCTCCCCAGTTTTTTGATCTAGCGAGGGCCCTGGACGCTTCCATCAATTGTGTGTGTGTCTTAACAGAAGTCGAACGTCTACCCTTATGGTGGTTGTTTAAAACGAAAGATGCGCAATTGACTGTATATACATTCAGAAAGTAAATTTTATTTCCTGATTTAAAGCCAATTTAATTCGGATTTTTTTCCCTCACTTAAATGGAAAATATCATTTTACTTACTTCTTAAATACTGTTCAAAAAGTAAGTCATCATCATCCATGTCTAAATAGGCCAGTCATAGTCATTATTGAAATCTAAATAACTCAAGTTTGATATATAAGTCATAATAAGTCAAGTTAATCAAAAGTTTTGGCAAAATTTGCTGAACTTTGATAAAAATCGTTAATAACCTGAAACAGATTGATAGAATCGTAAAACCCCTTTACAAAACTGTTTAACTGATGAATGTTTTTGTAAAAAATCATGAAAAATTGAACAAAAATAAGCATGAAGGTATGAATTACAACTAATGTTAAAGTCAGAACAAACAACGTAAGTAGAAGCACAAATTTGTAAATAACCGCAGACACGTGTTTCGGCGTTACAGGGAACGCCTTTTTCAATGCAAAAATAATGAGCTTATGGATGAAAAGACATCCGACAAAAGCCAAGAGCAGATAAGCATGCAGCTTAAAAGATAAAAACAGCGGATTAGCCAAACACCAATGACAAAGTTATAAACCGATAAGGAACCAATAGGAATGCAAGCAAAGGCCAGGAGCTTTCCCTTAGGTACGAACCCAGAAAGAAAGAATTCAATTGGACAAGGATTAAGCCGAAGCTTAAACAAAAAGAAAAGAAATTGTCAGTAACCGTGAACCGCAAGAAAGGAAAATCAGAATGGAAAACCATGAAATAAAATAAACAGAAACAAAAAATATTCAAAAAAGGAAAAATAAAGATAAATAGAAGAAAATTGGGGGGGGGGGGTCAATCAAGACAAAAAGGTAAAAATAAACAAAGGAAGATGGATAAAAATGAGTGGGAAAAAAGGGGGGGTATTAAAGATATGGGAGCCAAATGTTAGAAAAATATGGAACTGAACTAAGATCGTTAACTAAGTTAGAACTGTTCCTCAAAATATGAAAGGATTCCCAAAAGTCAAGATCTGATGAATTGGGGCATTTTTGGATAATCTGATAAGTGTTAAAATCAAAAGAGTGATTCGAATCCCAACAATGTTGAGCAATACTAGACTTATTTAATTGTTGTTTTTTCACATAATTTTGATGCTCTTTCAAGCGAATTTTTAAAGCACGCCGAGTCTGTCCAATATAGGCAAGTTTACAACTACAATTAATTCTATAAATTCCACAACAATTAAGAGGGTGAATAGGATCTTTAAGAGAAGAGAATGAAAGTTTATTAATAGGAGAAAACACCACCTGGAATTGGAAACGTTTTAGAATCTTAGCAACCTGATAGCTTACAGATGGAAAGAATGGCAAAACAACCAAATTCTTTCTGATGAAGGTTCGGTTAAGAACATTAGTTTGGGATTTATTTGAAAGTTTTTTATAAATGGAATCAATCAAAGTTGGCGGATAGTCTCTATCAATTGCCACAGCTTTAAGATAATTAAGTTCCACTTTAAGAAGTTCCGACGAAGAACAAATATTAATTGCGCGATAAACAAAAGAATTGAAAGCAGAATATTTTTGATTTGGAGGATGAGACGATAGTCTATGAGGAGGTAAAGAGACAGCAAAAGGTTTGCGATAAACAGTAGTTTCAAAACCAATTTCAGTACGAGAAACAAGTACATCAAGAAATGAAATGCAATTATTCCATTCTTTCTCACAAGAAAACTGAATATGAGGATCAATGGAGTTTACAATAGATAAAACCTCATCACTCTCAAACTGATTCTGGTTCATTAGAACAAAACAATCATCAACATACCGAACATAAAATTGGAACTGCAGTTTTTGGAACAGCTTAACCTCAAAATAATGCATGTAAATAAAAAATTCATAGTTTCGTTCCAAATAATTCTTTTATGGCTTCTTTTGATGTTAACTCTTTATTTACGAACGTTCCCGTTGAGGGTTCATTGTTATGCCTTCGTAGAAGACTTTCTGAATTTCATTTCACCAATACGGAAATTGAGGATTTAATTTTCCTTACCCGTACTTGTCTTAAGCAATGTTCTTTTGTTTTTAATGGGAATTTTTATATTATGTTAGATGGTCTGGCTATGGGTAACCCACTTAGCCCCATTCTTAGTGATATTTACATGCATTATTTTGAGGTTAAGCTGTTCCAAAAACTGCAGTTCCAATTTTATGTTCGGTATGTTGATGATTGTTTTGTTCTAATGAACCAGAATCAGTTTGAGAGTGATGAGGTTTTATCTATTGTAAACTCCATTGATCCTCATATTCAGTTTTCTTGTGAGAAAGAATGGAATAATTGCATTTCATTTCTTGATGTACTTGTTTCTCGTACTGAAATTGGTTTTGAAACTACTGTTTATCGCAAACCTTTTGCTGTCTCTTTACCTCCTCATAGACTATCGTCTCATCCTCCAAATCAAAAATATTCTGCTTTCAATTCTTTTGTTTATCGCGCAATTAATATTTGTTCTTCGTCGGAACTTCTTAAAGTGGAACTTAATTATCTTAAAGCTGTGGCAATTGATAGAGACTATCCGCCAACTTTGATTGATTCCATTTATAAAAAACTTTCAAATAAATCCCAAACTAATGTTCTTAACCGAACCTTCATCAGAAAGAATTTGGTTGTTTTGCCATTCTTTCCATCTGTAAGCTATCAGGTTGCTAAGATTCTAAAACGTTTCCAATTCCAGGTGGTGTTTTCTCCTATTAATAAACTTTCATTCTCTTCTCTTAAAGATCCTATTCACCCTCTTAATTGTTGTGGAATTTATAGAATTAATTGTAGTTGTAAACTTGCCTATATTGGACAGACTCGGCGTGCTTTAAAAATTCGCTTGAAAGAGCATCAAAATTATGTGAAAAAACAACAATTAAATAAGTCTAGTATTGCTCAACATTGTTGGGATTCGAATCACTCTTTTGATTTTAACACTTATCAGATTATCCAAAAATGCCCCAATTCATCAGATCTTGACTTTTGGGAATCCTTTCATATTTTGAGGAACAGTTCTAACTTAGTTAACGATCTTAGTTCAGTTCCATATTTTTCTAACATTTGGCTCCCATATCTTTAATACCCCCCCTTTTTTCCCACTCATTTTTATCTATCTTCCTTTGTTTATTTTTACCTTTTTGTCTTGATTGACCCCCCCCCCCCAATTTTCTTCTATTTATCTTTATTTTTCCTTTTTTGAATATTTTTTGTTTCTGTTTATTTTATTTCATGGTTTTCCATTCTGATTTTCCTTTCTTGCGGTTCACGGTTACTGACAATTTCTTTTCTTTTTGTTTAAGCTTCGGCTTAATCCTTGTCCAATTGAATTCTTTCTTTCTGGGTTCGTACCTAAGGGAAAGCTCCTGGCCTTTGCTTGCATTCCTATTGGTTCCTTATCGGTTTATAACTTTGTCATTGGTGTTTGGCTAATCCGCTGTTTTTATCTTTTAAGCTGCATGCTTATCTGCTCTTGGCTTTTGTCGGATGTCTTTTCATCCATAAGCTCATTATTTTTGCATTGAAAAAGGCGTTCCCTGTAACGCCGAAACACGTGTCTGCGGTTATTTACAAATTTGTGCTTCTACTTACGTTGTTTGTTCTGACTATACCTATAGATACCTATTATATAAATAGATACCTTTGTGCTGAATAGATACCTATTCAGCACAAAGGTATCTATTTATCTTATTACAACTAATGTTGCTTAAAAAAAAACCTGCCCTCCCCCTCCCCCCCCCCGGGAATTTAGTCTTAAATCCGCCTATGCCCCCACCCTCGGAAAACTTTGAAATAACAGGTCCGCTAAACCCCGAGCCAAAAATTAGCGCTAAAATTAAGAGATGAAAAAAATATGTGTATGGCATGTTTGTTAGGAAGATTAAAACCATTAAAAATCAAAACTGTAACCATTGCCTATCTTTCTTTAAATTTTATAAAGTTTTATTTCGGAAAAAGAGAAATAAGCTGAACTTGTAAAATTTAAGATAATTTTAATACGCAGAAGTTTTTTTTTTTTTTTTGTATGTGTGCCATCTATTACTTTGAAGGAAGGCTATCTTTTGTGGAGTTAGAGGGAGGGGCGGGGGGGATCGATCGATGTTTTTTGGAAATGTTTCAAAATCTAAATATAAAAAATGCAGTTTTAATCAATCGTAAGCGCTAGAAGGAGAAGAGGGTTAGTGTGGGAGGGATCCAGAAAAAATTCAAAATTGACGTTAGAAAGCTATCTTTGGTGACTTAAGAGAGTCAGAAGTTTATCACGGAAATTTTCCGCTGTTGAAGTCTTAGAAACTGAATTTTAGACTGCGTTTGCTGACTGAGGTTGCTGAGGTTGCTGACTGAGAGGGCACCTGTGATGCAGGGAGTGTTATTGCTGCTAATTTGATGAGTGTTTTTTTACTATATTTTTTCATTATTACTGTCTAGTTTTAGGTTTTTTTACTTCACTTTATAATGTAATTTAGTTTTATTGTGTTTTGGGGGCTCATTTTTGCTGTTATTGTATTCTTGAAGTGTTTTTGCATTTTTTGGAGCTAAGCCTAACATGTGGTGATCTCCTGGTTTTTGATCTTGTGTGCTTTATTGGGTGTAGCAACTCTGTTTATTTACTGCTGTTTTTAGTATTTATTCTGTGTTTTTTTGCATTTTTATCTTTCTGTTTTGCCTTTTGGAACATATTCACTGAGTAGATATGGGTGTTATATGCATTATGAAAGAGGTAAAGAGTGGGAAGGGGGACAGGTGGATCTCTTGTGATTTATGTCATATGTTCTGCCTGTATAAGGGGGAAAATGAGTCTGTTTTTGAGGAGGATCATATTTGCACTAAATGTGCTGAACTCTGAGACTTAAGACTTAAGATGCTAGTTTTGGAAGCCCAGTTAGCATTAGGGTGTAGGCCAGTTGTAGAGGGTATAAATGTTCCAGAGATTCAGGGGGAAGTTTCAATTGAGGAGTTAGATTTGGAAACTAAGGGTGTAATTTTGGGGGACTCTATGGTAAGGGAGGTGGGTAACACAGTTGGGAGAGTAAAGCGTAAGGTGGCTAGGTGTTGTTTACCAGGGGCTCGGGTAAAAGACGTTAATATGGTTGCTGAAAAGAAGGGAGTATTGAATAAGGAGGACATGGTTACTTTGTGGGTGGGAACAAATGATGTAGGCCACAGTAAAAATGAGGAGTTTTCTAGGGAATGGGAATCCCTGTTGGATAAAGCAACCAGCTTTTCGACGAATGTCCAAGTGGTTGGTTTGCTTCCCAGGTATGGAGTGCATAGGAGCTGGCTAAATCAACGTGCGAGGTGTATGAACTTGCTACTGAAGTCAATTTGCGAAAAGCGCAGTATCAGGTTCATTGATGTATGGAGTCATTGTAAACGGGATTGGATTGCTAGGGATGGCCTGCATCTGAGCTCTACAGGGGTCAAAATGGTTAGTGGATTAATTTTAAGGGCTTCGGAGTCAAAAAACTAAGTTGGAATGGGGGGCATGGTTCAAGCATCAGGTATCGAGAGAATGAAATTTTTTTGGGTATTGCTAGAAATGGAAATAAAGTGACGAACAAGAGTAGTAATGTTAACAATTGTAATTTAGGAAATTTCAGGGTGTTAAATAAAAGCAACTTAGGCATGCTTAAAGTTTTCTATACCAATGCTCGCAGTATTAGGAACAAGATGGATGAATTGAAAAGCATAGTTATGGATGAGAAGTTGGATGTTATTGGAATTACAGAGACATGGGCTACCGAATCTGATGCAGAGTTATTACATATTGCTGGGTATAATTTGTTCAGACAGGATAGAGTAGGTAAAAGAGGTGGTGGGGTTTTATTTTATGTTAGAGACAATTTTATTTGCAATGAATTGGTCATAAATGATAAGCCTACTGATATTGATATGGTTTGGCTGGAGTTGATGAGCAGTAAGGGCAAAAAGCTACGCTTTGGTAACATTTATAGGCCACCTAATTCAAACCAGGGACAAGATGAACAGATGTACCGTATTATTAGTGACATGTCCAGTAAGGGATCCGTTATCATAATGGGGGATTTCAATTTTCCGGGTATTGATTGGAATAATTTTTATCCTGGTAATGGCAAAGAAGAGGAATTTTTAAAAGTAATTGGTGACTGTTTCTTAGATCAAGTTGTAACTCAGGGAACTCGTGAGGAGGCCATTTTGGATCTAGTTTTTTGTGACATAGGTAGTTTTGTTCAGGGGTTGAGTGTAGGGGAGCATATTGGAGATAGTGATCATAACAGCATTAGGTTCCGGGTTAAATTTGAAGTGTGCAAAGATGATAATTTTAGGTTTGTGCCCAATTTCAGAAACACCGATTTTGTTGCACTTAGGCAGAGCTTGAAAGAGGTTTTTTCGTCAGGGTTGGAAAATAGCGACGTAGGTCAGCAGTGGACGGAATTTAAGGATAAACTTGCTAAAACCGTTGGGGACTATGTTCCATTTAGGAGAAAAGGTGTTAGTACCAAAATTTGGCCCATGTGGTTTTCCAGGGAGACTAAAGAAGCTCTTAATTATAAGCAAGCCACTTTTCGTAAGTTTAAAGAAACTGGTCAGAGTGCGGAGAGGCTCCAATATGGTAAGGCAAGGCGAAATTTTAAGTATTTGGTACGGATTCAGAAAAGGGAATTGGAGCAAAGGCTGGCAGATGACATTGATGGGAACCCTAAGAGGTTTTTTGCTTACGCTAATTCTGGGAAAGCTCGAAACAGTCAAATTGGGCCTTTGGTTGATGAGTATGGAAATTTAATCCAAAACGATAGGGATATTGCAAATGTTCTAAATAACTTTTTTTCCAGTGTGTTTAATGATAACTGTATCCAGGGAGGAGGTTTTATTTCATTTGAAAAAGATTTAAGCAACTAAAGCTCCGGGACCAGATAATATCTATCCAAAAATTTTAGTTGAATGTGCAGAGGAATTAGTGGATGTTATTTTGAATATTTTCAATGCTTCTTATAACTCGGGGACGGTGCCAGAGGACTGGAAGCTGGCTAACATAACGCCGCTCTTCAAGAAGGGGTCTAAAGGTATTGCTGGGAATTATAGACCTGTAAGTTTGACTTCGGTAATTTGTAAGATTTTCGAAACTTTGATCAAAATTAAGATCATGATGTTCTTAGAGACTAATAGTCTGTTGACTAGTTTGCAGTATGGTTTCAGGAAAGGCAAATCCTGTACTACTAATTTATAGCATTTCTACGACAAGGTTACCTCAGCTTTAGATAACAAAAAATGTGTGGATGTTGTTTATATTGATTTTCAAAAAGCTTTTGACAAGGTACCGCATGTTGCTCTTCTCAGCAAGTTAGCTGACATTGGAATAGGAGGAAAAACTTTACTTTGGGTTAGAAATTGGCTTACTGGTAGGAAGCAAAGAGTAGTTGTGAGAGGAAATCATTCTAATTGGAGTGATGTTTTAAGTGGGGTTCCTCAGGGATCAGTTTTAGGGCCTCTTTTGTTTATTATATTTATGAATGACATCAATGAAAATATTTCTGGAAGCATGAATTGTTTCGCTGACGATGTAAAAGTTATGGGGATTGTCGAAAATGAAGAACAAGTAAAACAGCTGCAGGAGGATTTAGATCATATTACTAAGTGGGCAGATAAATGGGGTATGGAAGTTAATGTAGGGAAATGTCAAGTGCTACACTTAGGTCATGGAAATAAGCGTATGAGGTATCGTTTACAGGGTTCAGTCATAAATCAGGCAGAAAATGTAATGGATCTGGGTGTCTGTATAAATCAGGACTTCAAGTTTAGTCAACAGTGCAGTATTGCTAGTAACAAAGCCAACAAAATGCTTGGGTTCATCAATAGATCTATTTCAAACAAATCTAAGAAAGTTCTTCTGCCTTTATATAGGAGTTTAGTAAGACCTCATTTGGAGTATGCTGTTCAGTTTTGGTCGCCTTATCTGAAGAAAGATATTTTTGTATTGGAAAGGGTTCAAAGAAGGGTAACTAAATTAGTAAGGGGACTCTCAGATTTAGATTATGATACCAGACTTAATAGGCTTAACATGTATAGCCTGGAGCAAAGGAGAGTCAGAGGGGACATGATTCAGTTATTTAAATTTATCAAACTGAAAGATGTAAATGGATTAAATTTTTGCAGGGAAAGCAGGACAAGGGGTCATTGTTTTAAGCTATTTAAATCTCAGGCTAACTTGGAAATCAGGAAAAACTACTACTTTAGCAGGGTCGTGGGCACTTGGAATAGCTTACCGGAAGAGGCGGTAATGAGCAAGGGAGTGGATAGCTTTAAGAGGGCCATTGATCTTCATTGGGGACTAATTAATTGACTAGGACCAGCCTAGCTGGGCCCAGAGCCTGTTGATGGTCGTCACATTTGTATTTATTATTTGTATTTGTTTGATAATAATAGAGCCCTATCTTTTTCTGACCGAGGCAACACCTCATACTAAAATCATTTCCGCAGGCCCAGAACAAAAAAAAAAAATTTCAAAACCTTTCATTATTTTCTAAATAACATGAGAAAATGTGGAAAATAAAGGAAAATTACTAGCCACCGATTGTTGTTATTACTTGATGCTTATTTCATTAAATGCATCGTTTCTCTTATCCTAAAAACGCATTTTGGGCTGTATACTATAATGTCACGAGAAAAGTTCGGGGCACAGTTCTCTGCATTTTTTTTGGTATTGAAGTTTTATAAATGAAATTTTAGGCTATATGTTGAGACGCTAGGGAATTGGAAGGGTGTTCTCTGGAAATTTTCCGAAATCGAAAGCTTAAAAATGCATTTTCAGCGTCTGTTTGATGATGGTTCAGTGGGGGTAGCCCCGGAATTTTTTGGAATTGAGGCTCTGAAAAGGCAGTGATAAAGCAATCTTTGGAAAATGTATGGGAAGGAAGAATAGACTCTGAAGCACAAATCGTAATACAGCATGGGTGACACCCAGGGCGGTAATTTAGAATCTCATCCCCCCCTACCAATGCAAAAGAAAAAAAAATCAAGTTTTATGCTAATATGAAATTTATGCAATTTTCAGAAGAAACTACATTTGTATTGTAACGAAATTTTAAGTGGGCTAACGCACAAAAAACAAATAAAAGTAGGAGGCCCGGTTGTTTACCTTCCAGAAAATTTTCAAACTTGTATTCTTAAAAATGCATTTTAGTTTCATGTTTTTCAAAAACTTGCAATTCCACTGTGGGTGTCCCCCTCCAGACGGGTGACACCCGGTGCAGACCCCCCCCCCCTATCAACGCCTATTGCCCAGTAACACTTTAAAAATTTCTTTGGTGGTGTGAGAAAAGGTAATTTTTGGTCATCTTAGACTCTCTTTGGTGTCTTAATGAGGGTCATGTCAGTTTGTCACTCAATTGTTGCATGGGACACGAGTCCCTGGATCCGACCCTGTAAACAATGAGAGATAAGAGAAAAGCCTTGTAGAATCTTAGTTTAACAAAAGAAAAAAAAAACATTATATACTTATATATATATATTCAGGGTTCGTACTCAATTTCAGAAATAAAATGAAGGAGTTTTGAAGCAGCATTAATGGGCTGTCATTAAATGACGTCACACTTTTTTTCAACATATTTGACCCCCTTTGTTACTATATGTCACACTTCACCTACTCCTCCTCTTGTCACATGTCATATTTTGTATAAACATATTGTTACAATAACTGTGTGATGTCACATATTGTCCTCCTCTCTCTTCTTCTTGTCGCCATGGGCGGATTTATGGGGGGGGGCAGAGGGGGCAAATGCCACCCCCCCAGTTTTGGGAGAACTTTATGTAGTAATAACACATTTTCCAAAAATAAAAAAAATCATTATTTTTTCTTTTTTGAATAGTTTAGAAGAGCATGGGTGGATTTATAGGGGGGGGGGCATAAGGGCAATACCCCCCAGTTTTGAGAAAACTTTATATAGTAACAACACATCTTCCAAAATCTTAAAACAAAAAAATAATGACTTTTTTCTTTTTTGAAAAGTTCAGTGAAAATGAAGAGAATAGCAAATGTCCTTTTCTGATGGGAGACAAGGACAAAAAAAAAAAAAAACACTAACATTAAATACAAATAGTGCAGCTGTCACTGAAGTGCTGAAAATGTGTCTAAATTCACTATTTTGGACTGAAAACCATTTGGGCAAATGTATGAAAATATAGGCTAAACAAGCTATACATTAAGCTGCAACACTCAATAATAGTTGACGATTATTTTAACAAATTAGAACCTAAAGCAAATGGGGGAGGACCCCCCCCCCCCATTCGCGCTAACAGAACGATCTACTCGTTATGATTTGTGTCCACATTTAAAGCGGATTCGTGCATAATATTTATGTTCTTAGTAGATTAATTGGCTTTTTGAGAGATTCTAAAAAATAGTTCCCCCCGCCTTTTAAAGAGAGAGAGAGAAATTCAATTCTAACACAAACTGAATAAATTTCAGTTATCTGAGTGTTCTGATTAATTGAATCTTTTTACTTACTGGGAAAGTACTATTTTACTTACTTTATAAATACTGTTTAAAAAGTAAGGTAAGTCATAATCATCTAAGTCTAAGTGAGTCAGTCCTTGTCATTATTGAAATCTAAATAATGGAGTCATTAAAAGTTTTGGAAAATTTGTGTAAAATTTTATAAAAATCTATAAAAAAAATAACAAAGGTTGGTAAAATCCTTTGGTAAGATCCTTTAATTGTGAAAACTGAGGAATTTTTGTAAAAATTACAAGAAAATCAAGTAAAAATCTGCAGGTAAGAGTGAATTACAAACAGGCCTGAATTTGCCTATAAGATAAACAAGCTATTGCTTAGGGCCCATGCTTTGAAGTGGGTCCCTAACTCCCAAAAAAAAAATTGCATGATTCGTTCCTTAAAAAATGAAAATTGGTTGAAAAAACTAATTTTATTTTCAAGTGCTTGAACACTTTGAATGTTTGGAAACATGTGGCTACAAATCTTAAATTTTAAAATTTCTAACAAATGGTAGAGGAAGAGGAATGCCAAAATTTGTCAAATTCAGCTCCTTGCCACATCCTGCATTAAAAATGTAAAAATCATGGTTCTTGCGTTTGTAACATATTATTCTAAATAAATTTTTGTGACTCACATGTTTCATATCTTGCTATATATTCAATCCCTAATGCAGTATTTTGGAAATTCTTTAGCATTGATTGCTTTTGTCTTACTTCTACTGCATATTGTTAATCTGTTTAGCCGGAAAAAAAAAATCATACGCTACCACTATTCCTTTTCGTTTTCTGCACTTCTTATAATTAAAAAAAGGTTGTTGTAATGAGAAATCTATAGTTTATTTTTTCTTTCAAACTTAAAATGGCTGTTTCTTACAAAGTTTGAACAATACTGTACAACTGTATAATCTAGTTATCACTTTCTTTGTCAGTCCCATTAACCTTTATAAGGCTTCAAAATGCAGAATTTTATATCCATTTTACAAAATTTCTTCCGGGGGAGAAACCCCCAGGACCCCTAAAATTAGAGATATTCTATTTCCCACTTAAAAGGGAGCCCTGTGTCACTCTCTTGATATCAGCCCCCTCTCTTAAGGCCAATTCAAAAAGGACAACATGAAAACACACATTAATAAAAACAACACAAAAAAGTAAAGCATAGACAAAAACATGGGAGTGGGGGGGGGGAGCTATAAAAATGTTGCTCAAAAAAAAAATCCTGCCCCCCCAGGAACTCAGTCCTAAATCCGCCTATGCTTGTCACAATTTCATGAACCCGTCTCCCCCTCAAGGCATGACATCACTTGTGATGAGCTACTTACAATATCATAAATGTGATTCACTAAACAATTGTCCTTTTAACACAATCACCTAATGTAGTACATTTACTTATGTGCTTTTAAATAATTAAATAATAATTAAAAACCAGACCTTTGCTGCTGAGAGTGTGATGGACGGAAAAACAATAATCATAAAACTTAAAAAATAGCCAAGCACCATTTGAGCATGTTTTACTTCACTTATGAACTGTCTTAATCCATCTAATAATATTTTCATTTTCAATTATTATGACTTCTATAATCAATTTGTAAATCACATCTTTATGAAAAAGATAAAAATAAAATTACTACATTAAAATTACCCTTATACCTTCGCCCTTCTGACGAAGTTAAGTTGTCGATTGAAGTATTTTAAGTTACTGTCATAGTGGAAGGTTGTATTTTATGTAAAAAAGGAGTATTGAAGGAGTCAAAACCAAAATGAAGGAGTATTGGAGGAGTTTTGAAGGAGCGTACAAACCCTATATATATATATATATTAGAGACGTACCGAGTACTCGGTAACTACTCGGTACTCGGCCAATATGCCGAGTACTCGGTAACTACTCGGTACTCGGCCAATATGCCGAGTACTCGGTACTCGGCCGAATTTTGATCAGATACTCGGCCAATACCGAGTAGTTGCAAAAAATTGAATGTATTAAAATTTACAAAAAAACTCAAGCATATATAATTTTCTGCAAACATTTACAATTCAAATTTAAATTTTGAGAATAATGAAGTTTGAAATACTTCAATGGAGTAAATCTTGGCTCGAATGTCTCGAAAGTTAATAAAACTTTTTTGTTAAAAATTGTGCAAATATGGAATTTTTGCTACAAACTAAAATTAGTTATAAGATATATAAAAGTACCTTAGCTTTAAAAATAAAAGGAAATAAAACAACGTTAGAAGCACAGTGCAGGATCACTGCAGGCACGTGTTTTGGCGTTACGAGGAATTTCTTTTTCAATGTATAAAATGTGAGCTCGTTGATTTAAAGGCATCCGGCAAAAGTCGAATTTTTTGTCGTATGCCTTTACATTCTTTAGTTCACATGTTATGCCCTGAAAAGACGATCCCTGTAACACAGAAAAACGTGTCTGCAGTGTTCCAGCACATTTGTTTTTTTTGCTTTTAAAAATTATTTGTGTTTAGTGAACTAGACCTATAATGAATAAATTTGTATAATTTGTTTTAATTCCAATTTGATAAGTCATACCTTTTATTTATTTATTTTTAGTTTAAAGAATATTATTTTTGCAAAATTTTGTAGTTAAATTTCAACAGGAATTTAGTTTAAAAACTATTATATGGACAAGGAGGTCTATACTACTATTTCAATAAGTTCAAAATTCATTGGTGTGTGTCGGTAGTCCTCCTTTCAACATAATTGGTACTGGGAAACTCGGCCGAGTAGTAAAAGGCCGAGTACTCGGTACTCGGCACGTCTCTAATATATATATATATATATATATATATATATATATATATATATATATATATATAGTTTTTTTTTTCTTTTGTTAAACTGTAAGATTCTACAAGGTTTTTCTCTTATATATATATTCTCTTATTCTTAATAATTATTAATTAAAGTATATTCTTTTATATATGTACATATATTAGGAGAGTTGGACTTTAAAAAAAAACAAAAATATTATATATAGAAAGAAGGTCCTTTTGTTTTTAGAGGGCTAATGAGCTGTCAAGGGGGGCTTAGCCTCTAACTCTGCCACCGGTTTCCCTGTAATTTATTATTAATGCACTTTTGCATTTGTATTTCAATGATTTTTTGGCCATATAATCCAGCTATAAATATACTAAAAAATTTGCTTGAAAATTTTCAATTTTGAGATAAAATCTTGGGGGATGCATATGTTCTTTAGCACTCCCTCTGGGTGCGCAACTGGTAACCTTAGTTAAGCAGTGGAACTTTGCAGTACGAGGCTCCAGAGCTCATCGGCACATTAATTCAAAAACTGAAGAATAGTCACTTTCTGCCCCATAATACTTCTCTTTCTTTTCTTATGGACATGTTCACAAATGTGGCATAACTTAGCAAACAACTGAGAACATCTATCATGGGAAATTTTACTCTCAATAGTTTTCTTTTCCAATTGAAACACAGTAACAAGGAATGCTGCTATTAACCACATGACTTTGAATTCTTTCAGTAATTCTGCACAACATGTGTACGTGTAGGCATTACCAAATTAAAAGAAATGTATTTAAAAAATAAATAAAGAGGGAATGTGTGTTTTTAAGTCTTGAGCTGTCTGCTCTTTGCCTCAGTTTGTGACAATGGAAATCTGAGTACTTTCTAAGCAAATAATTTTGGCTACTTCAAGGTTTCTTTCTTTCTTAATTCAATTCGTTCTTCTAATTACTGAAATCCAAAAAAACCAAACTTTCTAGTCGAAGATAACAATAAATTTGTAAACAACTTTTGACTTGGGTCAAAAGTTTAAATTGCACATAACTGCTACAAACACACTTATCGACACCTCAGAGCAACAGTAAGATATCTAATCCCAGAAATAGCACTAAGATATCTAACTGTTGCTCTGAGGCAACTATATATATATATGTATATATATATATATATATATATATATATATATATAGGGTGTTCCATAGTAACCTGCAAGACCTTTATTTTGCAACCGTTAGTCCTAGATGTATACTTCCAATTGCAAAAATGTTCAAAAAATACCAAATTTAACTTTTTATACGGGCCCCAAGTCCCCTAACTTATATTTAGGGAAATAATCTCCATTGAACAATAATTCCAAAACAAAAAGTTTGAAATTAGTACGACCAATATTCACCGAGATATGAAATATGAAACGCAGCGTTTTGTGACTTAGACCACTTTTCACTCGTTATCAACAACACTTTTTGGGGGAAAATATAGCAGTTAACAAGTACTTTAAATTATATGTGTAATAGAGTGTGGTTTTTCAAATTGTTCGAGGTTTTGTAGTGTTTTTGCGTATCACGGAATAACATTTGCATTTATTTTTGAATAGCAATGAAAAATATAAATACCTTGTTTTTCTCACTTTGACGACCTGTCATTCTTCTGAAAGGGCGATAAGTTCCTATCTCATCTTCTGTATGGTCCCTTAAAACTTTAGAGTTTTAACCCTTCAAGCGGCTGTGACGTAAAATTCCTTCACCCAGCGATGTATTGAAGAGGGCCGTGTCGAAAAATTTGGCCTTGAATATTCTGCTCCGAGAACGGCTGCGGCGTAAAATTCTATGGAAGAATATTCATGGCGAAATTTTTCGACACGGCCGCTCTTCGATACATCGCTGGGTGAAGGAATTTTACGTCACGGCCGCTTGAAGGGTTAAGGGACCATACAGAACTTACTCCTTGAGTTTTGGTCGTACAAATGTCAAATTTTTTGTGTCAGTAATAGTTTTCAATGGAGATTATTTCTCTAAATATTAGTTAAAGGACTTAGGGCCCGTATAAAAACTTAAATTTTGTATTTTTTGACTCATTTTTAATTTTGCTTCAAACCTTCGACATCTGATTTTGAACATTTTTGCAATTGGAAGTGTACATCTAGGACTAATGGTTGCGAAAATAAAGGTCTTGCAGGTTAAAACGGAACACCCTATATATATATATATATATATATATATATATATATATATATATATATATATATATATATATATAATATTTTTTTTTGCTGCAGACACAATGCACAGACTTTATCTTTGGAAAGCATTTTAATGTTAGAGAAAACATAAATATATAAACATCAATAAAAACATTTTATTCAAATATATGATACAAAAGTTAGCAACTTTATTTTCTAAATCTTTTGAAAAGAGGATGTCTACTGCCTTCTCTTTTCATCCTGTATTCCATGTATACCGCATCATCTGCCCCAGACAATGAACTCATACTCCCGACACGACGAGATGCCTTAAAAAGTTGATTTACAATTACTAATATGAAAAATAACACATCTACTATATCAATGTAATTTTACTCCAAATCGGATGTTTTGCTTTTTTACATACTATTAGTAATACCAATTATTTGAACACACTCATATGGGTGATTTTTACCAAGTTTTCATTCAAAGTTTGCAAAATTAGTTCACATTTCTTCTTTCTACACTGAACTGCTCAGCAAAAAAAAAAAAAAATCTTGTGGTTTCATGTGGAATTTTTATGACTGCATCTTGTTTTCATAGATTTTAATGCGAAATTACTTGAAACAAGGGATGCAACAGATATTATTTGGCTGAATATTTTCAATAAATTTTAAGACTCCCTTTTTAATTGAAGTGTACATATGTTTTACTTAACAGTTGGGGATATTCAATACCATGTGAGAACTTGGGATCGCCATTACATACATACTAAGTTGCACGAAATAGCAACTAGAATTTTTGTAAAAAATATTATTAATAAGTGTTTAAGAGGAGCGGCGGTCCCACTTACCCCGCAAAGTTTTGCTATAAGGGGTAAGTGGGTTCCCTCACTACGGGGTAAGAGGATCCCCCTATAATAATGGGGATTTCAAAATTAAAAGCAACTCTGATTTAAAAATTTGTATTAGTAAAATACCAGACAACTAAGTAGACTGAACTATCAATTCCTAGTAGGAATTGATAGTTCAGCTACAAAAACTGTTAAAGCTGGTGATTATGTGTTTCTTAAACGTACATCAAAGTAAACCATAAAGTATTGTGTAGGTCTAATGTCGGAAGTTGATGATACAAATTCAAAAAAAAAAATAAATAAATAAATAAATAAAATAAAAATAAATAAATAAATAAATAAAAAAATAAATAAATAAAAAAATAAATAAATAAAAAAATAAATAAATAAATAAAAATAAATAAATTAATTAATTAATAAATAAATACTGTTACAAGAACAAAAAGAAATGGTGACTTTTTATTAGCCTGGTGCAGACAATGTTGGAATTATTATTGAAGATGAAGTCCAATATGATGATAGTTCTTCCTTAGCACACTTTAAACACACGCAGCCATTTTGTGGTTACAATTTCTTTTTCAGATTATAGTTTTGGTTAACGTACCGAAATCGACCTTAATCAACTGTACTACTTTTATTGAACACACCTTTATATGTTAAAAGTAAAATATGTACCTATAGGCTTTCAATAAATTTCAGATTTAATTGTTTTTTGTTTAAAATTTTCTGTCATATAGATTCTAGTAAATATCTCGTAAATAGATGCGTTTCAAAAACAATAATTCATACTAAAAATTTACATACTGTATCAAGTAAAACCTCCTTACCCCTTTTTTATTGATTCAGTTTTAAATAAAGGGGGAAGGGGATGATCCAATTACCCTTTATTAAGGAGTAAGTGGGACAACCATCTGATATTTCTTTAAATACAATCATGATGAATATTTAAAGCATTATTTTAGAAAAAAATGATGAACTTTAGTTCATTAAAAATGTCCAAGATAAAATCAGACAAAGAGTTCATTTTTTTTTTGTTTCAAAAACAAAGTGTTTTCAAAAGGGGTCCCACTTACCCAAACTAACCTTACTCAGACATTGAAGAAATTAAACAGCACTCATTTTAAAAAACTAACTTACCTGTGGTGTGGATTTTCCACCAGAAAATTCAGCAGGAATTTTTTCATCTTCTGCATCAGCATCATTGGCCGCAAGTACTTGTTGCAATAACTGGGTTTGTTCTTCTCTTGTCTTATAGGCCAAATCTTCTTGCTATTTAATGGTTAAATAAAATTGCAAAACACATATTTAATATAATAATAGCTTAGAATAAAAAGGCAGTAAAAATAATTTTGTAACGAATATGACAAGCCATACTGGCTTAGTTTTGTAAAGCATTATGATTGTTTCCCATATATGAACCAATATACCTTCACTTTAAGAGCAATATTGTGGATAATTCTTGGCTCAATTTGAATTAAACCCTTTGATTTTAAGGGCTATATTTCTACATTTTTAGAGCAATACTTTGGTTAATTATTGGCTTAATTTGTATTAGACCCTTTGATTTTAAGTCATTAACATTTTTCTCTTTTGAATTCAAAATGTGAGATTTTAGTTACTCATTTGAACTAAAACTTGAAATGACTCAGTAAAAACTTTTCAACATATTTGGGTTTTCACATTTATTATTTAACATTTGGCATCACTTAATCATTCAAATTTAAAACATGTACATAAATATGTTACTTCTGAGAGTTTAAACTTAAAGAAAATACTAATCCTCTATTGTTTGGAGGAACGATTGTGTAAATTTGTGATGTTATAAATACTAATCCTCTATTGTTTGGAGGAACGATTGCATAAATTTGTGATGTTATAAATAATTTATGTAATTTACAATATTTTTGACAAAACCAAGCTGTTTGCTTTAAATGCTATATGGCTGCAAGACTAGAAACCAAATAGCTGAATGACTGAAATTTAATTTCCTAAATTACCTGGCTATCTTTGGAATTTAACAATTGCGAAAGAAAGCAGGCTAGGTCTCTTGCACAGGACTGTGGAGTCGGAGTCGAACTGATTTTGGTATAAAGGAGTCGGAGTCAGGAGTTGAAGGTTTAAAATGTTAAGAGTCAAAGTCGATCAGTTTTCTTCAAAGTCTAAAACTCCAGCAAGCACAAACTAGTGCTTGTGGAGTCGGACTGACTTCGTCATAAAAGTGCTGCTGGAGTATGAGGCGCTAAAATTTCTGTAGTCGTATATAGTCGGTCATTTTTCCTACAACTCCACACCTTTCGTAATGCCTCACTAGCCACTCATAGGTACCTTAGCTAGTACTAATGCATTTACCTAATAATAAATATTATGAGAAACACATTTCTTCTAAATGATAAATAATAGCTTAGTTCAAGTCATTAATAGAAAATAAAACTTGTCATTATCAATAGTACGTATTTTAAATCTTTGATTCTAAATTAAGGTTTACATTTTAACTCACAATGTTCTTAAGAACATAAAAAGTTATAGAAAACAGATTTTAAATGTGTTTTAATTTTTACTCACTAGGTTCTCAGTGCATGCATGAAAAGTTGCAAACATAATAACAGCATTGAAATTGCGCAAACATCAATAAGAATTGCAGCCACATATTTCCGGGGCAAAAAAAAAAAAAAAAAGTTCAAAGACACCCGACAAAAGAAATCTTTTGGATCTTTCTATCCAAGAGATGATGTTTGCATTGAAAACGGGTTATTTATATTAAAAAAATATATTTACACTCAAACCTGTTTTTATGTGGTGGATAGCGACCGCGTAAAAAAAAATTGTTCAAAACTTCACGAGTAGCTTTAAAAAGTTGTTTTTGCAACACAGTTAAAAAAAATATTTTTTTTGTGTGATGGATAGGGAATGCATAAAAAAGTCTCACATAGAAAATGACCCAAAAAGTTATTTATAAATGAAATTAAAATTAACCAAGTGATGATAATTTTTGGCCAGTAGTCGGACATATTTTCCGAATAAGGACATTTTTGGGAGGTTACAATGACTTTCCATCAGGATGCCCCTATCGTCACTTGAAGATACTACCTCACACTTGTTTTAAAAATAATTTCGTCAATTGAATCCCAATTGGATTCAAATTTTAATATACCGCACAAAAAAGAAAAAAAAAATGCATAAAACAGGTTTGGTGCATATAAATTTTCAACCAATATGAATTCTGATTAATAAATCATACCTAATTTATTTTTTAGCAAAATAAAAGCTTTTTTTTAATGCACAAAATCTTCAGTTTTGTTCTATTTCAATGTCATTACAGTAACCTTAAACATCTAAACTCTATTATTTCTAATAAATGACCAAAAAAAAAAAAAAAAAAAAAAATCCTCAGACAAATGTCATTTTAATGAGTTTAAGGATCAATCTTGGTGAATTCAAAAAAAAAAAAAAAAAAAAAAAACTCATTGGATCCATCTTGGATTTTTTCTTTTTTTTACAGAACAGACGGATGAGACATTATACACTATGGGTTCTCCAAACCTTCAGGTTCTGTACTCCCCTTTGAACCTTGGTCTGAGATCCTGTCGCCCCTCCCCTTTCCAATATTTGAGGCTAATACAAGTATAACCGGACACAGAAGTATGTTTAAGATAGTCAAAGCTGGTTATTAAATGAAAATACTGATCAATTCACATTCACACACAAGATTTATTTTACTGCAGATAACTTTTTTCTTTGAACATATTATTATTAGAACAGATGAAATTCAAGAAACAAAGAAATAATTACACATTTATTTGAGGTAATCTAGGAGGTAAGAGAGGTTGGCATGTGGCTCTGGTTCAGTGGCGGCAATTGGGTGGGGGTGGGGGGCTGCCCCCACACTTTTTTTTATCATCAAAGATTGCCTCATAGTTAAGAATTCAATTTTAAAACATTCTGGGTGAGATTACCCGAATCATCAAATACTCATACATCATCAAATATTGTTTAAAATTTCAGATTTTAAACTCAATTTTGAAAATTTTCTGGGAGGAAATCCCCGAGCGCATTCCCTGCTTCTTTTAAAATCAAATATGACCTAAATTTGCATTATAAAGACTACTGTTTGAGGGGGAAAAAAAAAAAAAATCAGGAAGAAAATCCCCCTAGATAGCATAAAACCAAATTTATTTCACCAAAAAATTAAGTAAATTAGAGTTATTCATACATGTTTTCCTTTTTATTTAAACACTCACGCTTCCCTTGAAACTCTTCTAACCCCCCTGGCCCCCCAAGTTGAGAACCACTGTTATACAGCTTTTTGCTCATAATTTCCATATGCAGGTCGACTCATATGGAAATTAAAGTTAGATAAATGAGTGTATCTCACCTCATCCATTCCAAGTAATTTGGTGATGACTTTGTAACTGTAACCTTGGTTTACTAAAAATCTTTGACGTTTTCTAGAATAATGCATTTCCATAGTGTCTTGTGACACCAAAGTGTAAAAAAAAGCATTATATTCTTCAGCAAAAGCACCTAAAAAAAAAGAAAGCAAGTAAACACATTTAAGTATTTGATAAAATATATTTCTGTCTACAAAGCTTTACTTTTTATTTTCTCATAAGAAAGATTAATGAGATTTTATTTAGTGCTGAAGAAAGAAAAATGTATAAGAAATAGGAAAAGTATTTTAAGAAATCACAGAGCAATTTATGCCCATCTTTTAAGAAAATGTTCAAGTTTGACAAAAAAATGAATTATGAAATGAACATAAAAAGCAAAATTTGACCTATGCCAAATGGCTAGAGAATGTAAATAGAGCTGTAGATAGAAAACCCTTTCAATTGCTTAAACAGTATGCCTTTCAGATCGACTTCATTCAGTTATTACTCAGTCATAGCATCGCTTTTTTCAATGTGTTGTATTAATCCTTTCAGCAGGCGAGCCTGTCCGAGTGATACACTAAGAGTTAATTTTAACGTGAGACTTTAGATATTCTTCACATATTTTAGCCATCATTGAAAATTTCTTGCATCAGTAGCAATCTATACATCTGCTGTTTGTATCTGAGATATATGCATGACTGTTCAATTTAATTTGCTTCTCTGCTTTATTTTAACTTACATTTTTTAAAAACTTTCATAATACATTCAGTTTTTTATAATCAAAATGTAAATAGTTGAGTTAAAATACAGACAATTAGGATAAACACACTAGTAGTGGCCACTTCAAGGTTACTTATATACTTTTAAGAAATAAATGAACAATAATAATGTGATTAATATATTGATTATTTATGCAACTATCATATTGAATCAATTTTATTCATCAGTTATTTGAATTTAAAGTAAGTAATGTAAATTCTTTGGATGGGAGAATGTCAGGTGGTCACTACTGAATTTTTCAGGTTTTGGAGTGCCCATTACTCTATCAAATTTGAGGTTTGGGGAAAAAAATGGATAAATAATTGAACAAATTGAAATTGTGGCATTTTTAGAAAATGGAACGATTAAGAAAGAGTTGGACTACAATGCGGTCATTGAGTATCAAGAGAAGTAGATTCACAGTTTAAAAATATAGTTCACTGTGGCCACTACTACTGGGTTTTAAACTTTGAAGTTGCCGTTACTGGTTTGTTTACCTTACATTAATTATATTTTCAGGTACATATTAAAAAAGGGAATATTAGGGGGGGGGGAATTAAGGGACTGCCCCTAGAGCAAATTATAACATGAAATAAAAATTATAACCTGAAAACTTTTGCTACCTTAACATTATAAGTTTCAATGCCAAAATTGTCTATTTATTACAAAAACAAACTACCTGCTGAGAATAATTTTGATGTAATCTTTACTAATAATAAAGCTGAAAGTCTCTCTGTCCGGATCTCTGTGACGTGAAAACGCCTAGACCGTTCGGCCAATTTTCATGAAATTTGGCAAAGTTAGTTTGTAGCATGGGGGTGTGCCCCTCAAAGCGATTTTTCGAAAATTCGATGTGGTTCTTTTTCTATTCCAATTTTAAGAACAAAATTATCATAAGATGGATGAGTAAATTACGAAATTATCATAACGTGGAACCATAATATGGGCACAAGCCAATTGGCGAGATAAGAAATTATCATAACGTGGAACCGTAACATGGGTACAAGCCAATTGGCGAGAAAATTCACCATACATTATTTGTAAATGTACAGGCGAACCAAAAGACTTTTTAATTTTTCTATTACGGGCAAAGCCGTGCGGGTACTACTAGTGCTCATATAAAAGTAACATTACCTTTCTTAGCACGCAAGATTCTTCCAAGACGCTGAGCTTCTTGACGTCTTGAACCACCATGACTAGATATCTGGATAAGTACATTAGCTTCTGGTAAGTCAAAAGAAGTATCAGCAACTTTTGAAACAAATATTGTGTTTACTTTTGGATTATATTTAAAATTCTGCAAGATCTGCATTCGCTCTGCTTGAGATGTGGGTCCATAAATATAAGGCCTAAAATGAAATTCATTTTATTATACACACACCAAACTTAAAAAGTAAGAATTGAAAGAGTCAGTGTTAACTGAAAAATCATATGTTAACATACGTAAACACTTTTAACCACTAGAAAAGTTACGGTTTTCTGTTAGATAACACCTTTATCATCCAGGATCTTTGGAAATACACAGAATAGGTCTTTCATTGTAGCTTATATGAAAAATAATCATTTAATTATTGCAGAAAAATCATCATCACCATATGCAACTTTATTGCATAATGATAAAGATTAAACAGCATTAATGAAAAAAAAGAAAAAAAATTAATAAAAATGAATAAAATATGTAATATAAAAAAATCTGTTTCAAATTGTAATTTGAATTTTTCTAGACTTTATGTGTATTAAAATAATGCAAAATGCTATTTGCTGGTTGGATGGGAGAAGACAGTACTGAAACAATAGAAGGAATAGTACATAAAATTTGAAAAATAGCAGGAATAGTACAGTGAATAGGGTAGAATCAGTGTTGCTACTGATTTGTTTCAGTTGTTACAATAGGAAATTAAACATTATTAATAGGGGGCCCAGATTCCTTAGATCCGGAAATATGTTAAAGATATAGCACTTCTCAACATGACATTTAATACTCTAAAACAAGGCTACAAAACATGTTATTCAAACGTATTTGGTACAGTGAAACCTGTGTAAGTTGACCACTCGCGGTGCAATACTTTGGCGGTCAACTTAGACAGGTGATCAACTTATAAAGGGTGGTTTTTTTTTTTTTTTTTTGTTTTGTCATTTCTTGCATCATGTATTCATTTTTTGAGGAGTTCACCCTTACTCTTTCTGTTAAACTCACTTTCAGTGTTTAACATTATTGAAAGTGAAACAATAATTAAAAATACCTATTAGTATTTTTAATAATAAACAAAAAATAATTTTGTTATTTTTTCCTTGTTTTTAGCTATATTAGACACTGTAGGTTTAGAAATTCCATATATGCCAGCTAATTTCCTCTGGATTTCTCCATTTTCAATTAATTTTAATATTTCATACTTTTTATTAATCTCAAGTTCAACTAACTTTCTTTTTGAAGCCTTTTTATGTGTAGCACAAAGAGTAACAAGCTCGACTCTCCCAGTTCATAAAGGCAAAATTAAAATGTCCTATCTCTTAATCCCTTGCACCAGAAACTTGTAACTTTACTCATTAGCAGCCCAGATCTGTGTACCCGCAGTGAGAGGGGCCCACGTCCTTAAAGGGGCTAATGACCCTAGAAATTGAAGATAAAATAGAAAAAAACTAGCACTAAGACTTATGCACTTTACAAATAGACACTGCTGGCCACTAGGGAGAGGCCCAACATATTTTGTTGCAAAGAGGCCCAAAATATCTAGATCCGGGCCAGCTCTTTTTGCACAATTCCTATGTTGCCATAACATATTGCAACTGAAAGAAAAGATTTTGAACTTTTCTACTGACACCTATTTTCATTGAACAGAGAACAAAAAGCTATCTCAAATAGAACAACAAATGAAAAGCAAGTTTGGAGAATAAAGAGCAGCATAAGCTTTGTGCTGCTGGTTTAGTTAGTAAAATGCTAGTTTGTCATCAAAGCATTAAAAACATTCTTTGAAAGCTATCAAAAAAAAAAAAAAAAAAAAATATTATTATAAATAAACAAATAATAAAGTAAAATAATATGCTGAAGAAAGTTTAAAAAAATAAACCAAGTGGTCAACTTACCAAAGGGTTTTTTACAATACTCCAGACCAAATTTGGCACACATTAGTGGTCAAGATAGAGAGGTGGTAAAGTTACAGAGGGTTTCCTTCATTATATGAGATAGGGCTAATTCCGTTCCTGACAAAAGCGGTCAACATAGACAGGTGGTCAACTTACAAAGGTGGTCAACTTTACAGGTTTTACTGTATTACAAGATATCTTACTCAGCCTATTTTCGTTGGTCAAATTTTAAAAATGATTTGATGCAAGAAAGAAGGATTTAAAAAATAAAATAAAATTAGCAAGCAATTAAGTGTTTTAGCATCCAATTGATTTTGATTAATCACTTTAAAACATAGTACCAACATGCTAAGAACAAATCAGATGTGCATATACTATACATAAGAATATATGCCTGAAGTGCAGCTATCAGAATGAAATACAATCAGTACAAAAACTTTTATTTAACTTTCCCGAATAAAAACTCTCTGAAGCAATAGACATAAAAAAAATTTAAAAAAAAAAGCTTGCTGCTGGAACATGTAATATAGTAGTCAGACATATACTTTGATAGCACTGGAAGTTCTGTGAAACCTGCAGAAAAGGTACAAACATTTTTTCTAAAGGGGTTTTCTAAGCATACGTAAAAGTTTTTAAGGTTTTGAGGCTCACATCTAGTAGTAGTACTGTGAGTGACAGAAGGGGGGGGGGGCTTAAAACCCCCTAGAACCCGTCTTGAGCAAATATTACCAGTTCTAATACAGCAGTTTAAAATATGCAAGGACACATAACCAAAAAATTCCCCACCAGAAGGTAGATTCTGAATGCACTAGAGCTCATTTTAAAATATTTTCTGTAGCATACATTGCAAAAGTTTCTACAAAGGAACTAAAAATAAATATTTTGATGAATCTCAACAGAAAAAGATTCATTATTAAAGTTAAATTTAATAACTAAACATTTAAGTTCCATTCTTAAAATTTTTTTATCAAGAAACACACGCATGTATACACACATAAAGGGTGTATATATTTAATACTAGATTGAAACATTTCATCAATATTATGTAGGGGAGACCGGGGTAAGATGACGAGCCGGGAAAAGATGACGAATGCCTTATTTTTACCGTTTTCCCCCAGCTAACAGCATCTACTGCATACTACTGGCTCTCCTATCCGCTGTTCGTTCAGCAATAGTATAGAGATGCTGAAATCGCCATATTTGTGTTAGTTCTGAAGCTCTGATTATTCACCGTTGACATGGTCTAACTTTTATGCATTTGTAAATAAATTCTGCTATAGATACAGATAAGTTATATCGTGTCTCTTTAATATTTATGAGTAACTTAGTTTAAATACTACCTATTGCCATGAATAAATGTCAATTAATCGCCTTCTCTTATACAGGGTTCATACTCCATTTGGATGGAAAAATTCCATGACTTTTCCAAGACTTTTCCATGACTACACAAAAATTTTCATGACCTTGTTATACGAAGAGAATAATACTGTTTAATACCAAGTTTGCCAATTTACAGAAATAAGCATTAGTAAAACTCTTACATGAATGTCACTATCTCATCGAAACACTTACTTGTGATTGAAAAAATATCAGTGTATGCCTAAAAACTTTGTCTTCATCACGTAAAGTAAAAATCTCAAAGCAAAGTAAAAATATAGTGAACGGAATATAATGATGCTTAAATGTTTAATAATTTTATAAACAGACAGAATGATAATGAATGGGACAAAGGTTGAATGAGTCATTACTAAGTTTCAATAAATTTGTTCAAAAGTTGCCTCTTAATGTCAACTGTGCATTTAATCATGCACATAACCTGACAGTATTTTGGTTCCTTAAAGTAAAGCCACATTCTTTAGTAAATTCATGTTTCTAAACCAGATATTTATTTTAAAAAAAAGAAACATCTAGTAGTGAATAAATCTTCTGATTCATAATACTTGTTAACTTATTTGCTCATTTTCAAATGCTTCTAAATCAATAGGTTCAGAAATTACAGAACATAGTGCTTGATTCCTGACTTTGGACGTAGCAGTGGGTAGCATGGATTAGTTTTGCAGAGTGTTGGTTACTACTGTTTCAGAATGCCCTATTTCTGTATCCTAATGCCTGACTAAAGATCTTTATTTTCTAAAACCTTCGACAACTTAAGATAAAATAAGATGAGTACAATAATAAAGTTTTTACAAGTGATGGAAAACTCGGATGCGATTGAATCGCATTTATTGAGTTGGCGAAATCAAGAACTTACAAGTTTTATGCTACCAAATATAAAATATAAGAAGTGCTGAAAATAATGGTAAATTCAAAATGAGTGATGTCCAGGCAGTAAAATCACAATGCAAAAAAAGACGAGTGGCTGCTACAGAAGTGGATGCAATGAGATTTCAAAATTCGGACGTGTTTTTGGGATTGTTCAGTTTTTTAAGTTTAACAGCTTTTATGTACAATACTGTTAAATAACTCAATATTTCTAATACTCTTCTAGCTACCACTTCGTTTTCTTTGCCCAGGATATTTTTCCATGACTTCAAACAAATTTCCATGACTATGAAAGAAAATTTCAATTTTCCATGACTTTTCCAGGTCTGAAATTTGCTTATTTTTTTTCCATGACTTTCCAGGATTTCCATGACTCGTACGAACCCTGCTTATAGCAATGGAGAAGAATCAGTTCAAACAGGCAGTCCGGGACAAAATGATGGGCCGAAACGCAGGGCAAGATGACGAGCTTGTCATCTTACCCTGTGTTTCGGAATTTATTAAACTATGTTGTCCATTTTATTAAATCCTGTAAACGCTTATTTGTCTGTGTGTTTGTTCACACGACCATGCGCTTCTATCTCCTCTGAGGTTGAAGGACGCATTGAATCAAAGGAGGTGTTGTTCGAAAGTCGGTGACCAGAGGCTATTTATAAACTAGTTGACTGAATTAAACCAAGCAAAGAATCTCCTACTCTGTTGATTATTGATAATCATAAATCTCGCATAACTTTTCAGACTATCTTATATTGCAGTGTAAAAAACATTATCAAGCGGTTGGGTTGCCACCCCACACATCGCATCATCTCTAGCTCCTGATGTGTCATTTTTCTGCCCATCAAAAACCTACTATAGCCAAGCATGTGACAACTTTATGGTCATTCATCTAGGACAAACTATCACAAACAAAAATATTGGTGAGCCTTTGAGCACCGCTTACTTCAAACCAGCTACAGTTGGAAATGCCAATAAAGGGTTTAAAGAATGAGGGATCAAGACTCATAATTCTCTTGTTTTTAGCGGACTATGATGTTGTTGGCGATTAAACTGAGAATAATAGTGCTAATCCTCCTGACCTTGGGAGTGGAAAACCAAAATAAAAATTCTCCAGACGAAGCAGAAGTTATGGTAAATGCTGATTCTGATGCACCAAAGAAGCCTGTTAGTGTTCCTGATTTCAATGCATTGCCTAAAGCAACACAATGTGAGAAAACAAACAAAAAAATAAATAAAATAAAAAAATAAAAAATAAATAAAGCAGAAAACTGAGCTCAAACATTCTTACAAGCACAGCCATCAAAGAAATGTCAGAACAAGGAGCAAAGCGGAAGTACAAAAAGGATTATTTAAAAAAATAGGGAAAATAAGCTCATGAAGCTAAAAAGGGAGTAAAAAAACTCAAACTAAGTTCCTTTAGGTCCAAGTCTATTCAATTCCTGCCAAACAATTCAGTTGCATCAATTTCAAAAAATGGTGTTATAAGACGCCCTGCTTGTAAAGAGGAATATTGTGACCCTCAATAGAAGAACGGACCCAGTGCTGTAAAAGCAAGAGTGGTGGCATGAGGCATGTTCCAGTTATGAAAATGTCATTTTTATTTGTGTCTATTGTTTGCAGCACAACTTAACATTTCAACATTACGCTCCAATGGGTTATGCTTAATTTGATACTTTGTAAGATGTAAAAACACAGTCATATCATTTTTAAAACTAGGTAACATATCCAAAACATAAAATGTGCTCAATCTTTTTCAACTTTGTCATCTTCACTCAAGGTCAAGTTCATCTTGCCCCAGTACTGGGGCAAGATAACGATTTGTTACGGTCATGAAAAAATAAAAATATTCTTCGTTACTTTTATTTGAAAAATTAAATGGTAATATATTTAATACCACAAAGGACTACTCTAACAGCTCATGTGAAATTAATTTTACTATCCTTAAAAATAAATTAATAAAAACAACAAAAATTGTTAACATAGTCACCTTGCCCCGGTCTCCCCTACTTTAATAAAATAGCTAAATTATTCCAAAACTCATACCTGTTCATTTTAATAGCATAATGTTTCAGAGCAAAGACATTATCCGAAAACACAATTACTTTGTCACTTCTTACTTCATGATATCTAATGAGAAATTGGCAACTTCTAAATTTATTAGGATTCATCACAAAGAGGAGCTAGAAGATGTAAAATATAAAAATTTAAAACATAAAAAATGTTAACAAATAAGAGCAAACTGAAATTATTTTTTGTAAATATTTTACCAAAAATATTTTTTTAAAAAACTGCCAGTCACTATCCAGGCTACTTTGGATTTGTTAGTCATATTTTATACACAACGGAACTATATTAAGTACTCAAACATGAAAATAAACAAAATATAGACTTGAAAACTGTTTGGTATTCAAAGATACCTTCTTAATTATAACTTATATTCTTAACAGCTTAATTGGCATTATTCAAATAAGCAAATATGGGTGTTGCATACGTCACTAGGAATTATCTAGCACATATTGATATTTTGGAAAACAAATCACGTTATAAAGTATAGACATCGAGTAACAAACGCTCCTCCTAAAACTGTATTGCATCAGGGTGGCGACAGGAACTGTGAAAAAAAGTTCCCTGACTTTTCCCTGATTTCCCTGATTAAGTTCACCAAATTTCCCTGATTTACGTTACCAATGATAATGGTTTTCTTTCTTTGCTCTACTTGAAATCCATTGTATATCTGTATAAAATGTAGTATTTTTAACGTTTTAAGCTGTGTAAAGTTGTTGAACTAAAGATATATTTTCAAAAGATGTTACTTTTTTTAAAATAAAATGGTTAAAAAAATATATCAAGTCAATCTTTGGGGGGGAGGGGGGGAACCTACAAAACAGTGCATTAAATTTTTCTACAATGGAAAGATTATAGAAAATTAAAAAAAAAAAAAAAATACTTCACTTCCAGAAACCACTTAGCATGATAATTTTAAGAAACTATTAAAATTACTCTTAAAACCATATGTGTATTTAAGATAGAACTAAAAAGTAATTAAAGTCATTTTGAACTAAGTTTTCAAACAGTATAATAATTGTTGCAAGAATAACAAGTAATAGTGAAAGAATAGAATATTTATGCAAAACAGATGAAACCATTTGACATCCATTCATAGGGAGCTTTTCTCTAATCAAGAACATAGGTTTTAATGAATGAATACAGCATTTTAACAATAAAAAAAAATACTTAAGTACACAAGTTAACTCTATTTAAAATCATTTCAGTATGTAATGAAAAAAAAAATCTTAGATTGTTTTTGTAACAAAAAACTTAGAAATGCAAGAAAAAAAAAGAAAAAAAAAGCAATTAGTTAATTTCAAAACATATAAAAGAATACAACTTGGTTATAAAATTAAAGAATCACTTAAGTCTGAAGAAAAGAAAACCTTTATAATCTGTGGTGGCAACAAATAGTATAACGGCAAAAAACAAAGTTTTTTTTATTGAAAGTTCAGTTTTAGCAATTAAATTGAAAATGCAAAGAAATGATAACTTTTAAGCTTTTATAGTATTAATTCAAAAACCAAAGATTTCTTCTTGAGATCGTGATTACAGTACGCTAATCACTTCAAGACAACGGAATAAAGGCAAAGAAGCTAAGGCATTAATGAGGGCTTCCTCTTTGCCTGTATGGTTGTTTATTTTACATAGCATTGAAAGCGTAAAAGGAAATTTCAAGCTAGGTAAAATAAACAACCTAACAGACACAGAAGCAATCTTAGGAAGTTCATCCTTTGGTTAATAAGTAAGATTCAATACTTTGATGTTGAGGAAAAAAGATGCACAAATATGCGGCAGTGTATAATCACACCGCATTAATTTTACTTTTTTTTTAACAGATCACTGGCAGAAAATGCGTAGGGAATTAGAGTACTTAATTTTTGTAATTTCTTCATAAAATAAATTTTCCCTGATTTTTTGTTATTTTTTCAAAATTCCCTGATATTTCCCTGATTAATAAAGTTCCCTGACTTTTCCCTGATCTCCCTGATTTCCCTGATCTGTCACCACCCTGTGCATGGTTACTGCATGGTTTTCGTTAACTGAAAATAGATGATATAAACTACAAACTCCTGATGTTTATCATCTTTTAACTGAACAAGAGTGACATCCTAAATGATCTCTTGAAAGACTTTCCCATTAATTTAGGCAATATTGTGGAAAGTTTCAAAAAAAAAAAAAAAAAAAGAAGAAGAAGGGAGTGTTTTTACATTTTTGGCATTAGCTGTAAGAGACCTTATCATCCAATTTTGTTGTCAAAGCTATGAAAAATCTCAAAAAAGAATTTTTTTTATAAATAAAAGTTGTTTCTTTGTCGGTACAGTGTTAATGTAGAGAAAACATCTTATCTTTCCTACAAATAGTATATATTACTGTGAAAGGCTGAAATTGGAGAATGTTGACTTTTACTGTTGATTCAACAAAATATTTGGTCTTCCACCAATATCTTTGGTAAGTAAATGTTGAAATTTGTCAGCTAATGTCAAAATTTACTACATTTCGAACTTTTGCAGTAACATATATAACAATATAAAAAATTAAAATCCAATTTTTTAACACCCAAACTAGCGAAACTTGAACAACTGAAAATATTATTTAACATCAACAAATACTTTTAGTAAACTAATAATATTTGAACATGAAAGTTCAAATGTATATTTTAAAAATGCCAGTAGTCTCTGCTTAGTGCTATCAGAGTTTATGTTGTCAATCGCTCCTTGTTATCAAAATGACGTGGTCCTGATTTTATTCATTCGTATGTTAAAATTATTCTTTTATGTGATCATTTTTTCGTAGAATCAGGGGCCAGTTTTCTGTTGGAACAATCAGAAATCGTTTTGACTGCTCAAGATTTTACAGAAAGGTTGACCAGGAAATGAAAAAGTGACAGAAACTCCTTCAAGTATGACCAGATCAAGAAGTTAGGAATTGAAATCTATCAAAATATCCTTGTAGCTTTCTCATTAAAACAATGACAAGTTTGCCAGTAGGAAAGCAAATCGATGATGAAATTGATGAGTCAGATGAATAATACCTTCATGTTGAGCTACTTCTTACAAATGCTAAAATGAATAAATGCATTGAAAGAGTTTAGATGCAAAGTACAACACCACTTTGACGACTTAAAAACCATCAATTATAAGAAACTTCTAAAAAGGCTTCTGAAAAAATTTAGACTAGCAACAACTGATGATTTTTTAAAATCATGTACAATTTTTAAAGCGATTTTATTAGGAGTACACAGTAAATAAGTATAAGAGTTTTTCATTTTATTTCGAATGTCAATATGTGTGCCTCAAACTGGTAAATTTATCTAACATTGTGATTTGTTCACAGCTATCAAAATCATTCTGTCCCAAAGTGATATTACTAAGTGGAGATTACTGTATTTATAATTTCATAAATATATCTTGAAACAGTTTGCATGAAAAATGTTAATGAGGTATTTCGTAAATTTTGAATGAAAATAGTTTAAAACAAAATATGAAGATTCTATTTTTGGAGGTATTATTCGCCAAACATACATTAATCAAAACATCCTTTAAAAATCAATAGGTTAGATATCGTTTGCGAACTTTTATTTAATTTTTTGCAACTTAAATTTGGCAACACTCAAGATTTGACTTGATGCAATTTCTCTCTCTCTCTCAAAAAAAAACATATATATATTAAGATAAGAATCTTCACTCAATTGGTTTTCTTAAATTTGGCAAATTTTTGCAAAAAAAAAAAAAAAACCTTACCTGAAACACCAAAAAGCATTCAAAATATGAGTTTTTTAAATTTGTTGTCTCAAAAATGCATTCTAGATGACCTTCAGTAATGTTAGGGAGTGAAGAGGTTCAGGGGTGCTCCCTAGGAAATTTTTCGAAACTGAAGCTTGAAAAACTTTATTTTAGTCGACTTTCAATGACGTGAAGGAGAAGAGTTTTCGGGAGATCTCCTTTGAAATGTTTTCGAAATTGAAGCCCATAAAACAAAATTTAAGTTGACCTTTAATGATGCTGGCGAGCGCATTGGGGACGCTCCAACGAAAAATGTTTAGATTTAGCTATTAAAATGCAGTTTTGAAGCGATCTTTGGTAATGTTAAACAGTTCTTTGCTTTTTCCATAGTGAACTTTTCAATTTCCAACCTAATGTTTTTACTTGTTTGAAGTTAAAGCATTCAAGTTTGGGATTCATTAAAATAATCTTTTAACATTTTGGACTGATGTGGTACTTTTCAGTGACACCCTAGGTCTTCTTTTCCCAACTTTGTTTTACTTTAAATATCATTTCCCCAGAATCTCTGGATAAAGTTTTGGTTTATTTTTGTTTTGTACATTCAAACACTAAGAACTACTGGCATAACTACATGCAATATAGCAGACAGCCGGTGATCACGTCCAGAGATTGCAGTTTTGTTATTGTTAGAATGCCTCAGTCTGGAATAGTGAATAACCGAGCAGGAGGCAGAGGTCATTTCTTTAAAGCACAGTGTGCCAACAAACTGGTTGATAGAGTAAATATATCTTACTAGCGAGTGTCCGCAGCATGGTGCGGTAGAACTCACAAATTGAAGGCAAAGCTTGTAAATGAAGATTAGCTCGGTTATTCACTATTCCAGACTGATATGTTCTAACGAGAACAAACTGCAGTCTCTGCATGTGATAACTGGGCTGTCTGCTATATTGCAAGTTGTTCTGCTTTAGAGACCTGCTTTAGGGTCGGTAATTTACTGCTAAATTGGTGTGACTATTCATTACAATGCTTTAAATTTCCCTTACTGCATTTATACTTTTTTTTTCTATTTAAATCATTCTTCGGCAGCCTCTATGAAACTATCATTATTTATCTATTCATTTCTTATTGTATTCAGCTGAAGCTTGTCACGGGTTTTTACTATGTAGGGTAGACCAGAGCACATTTACGCATTGGGCACGTTTAGGCAGTGCCCTTTTTCCAAAACGAGTTACAACTGGAGAGCCAACAGTCATATCAGATTGATGCTGCTCCCTAGCCAATATTCTCACAAGTTTTTGAGCATCAGTAGAGCTTCAGTTTAGCATGCGGATAGAAAAATCTGTTTTCTACCAAGTTGCGTAAATTTTGTGTTGAATGTTTTGAAGCTTATTGTGAGCAAATAATACACAGTTAAGAACAAATAAATATATAAAAATTAGCAGAATTTCATCCTTTTTTGAGAACTGTATTTGTATGGACAGAAAAGTTATTACATTTTCTTGCACATTAAAAATAAATCCAAACTTGCTGATGGGGCCCATTTACGTGCCCCCCCCCACCACTCGATGCATACACTTGCTCCGTGTTTGAGGCAAGTTTATGCAACCGACTTGTACTCAAAAAAAAAATTATGGTTAAAAACACAAGCTCAGCAACAATTGAATATACAAATTTGGACTTCATTAACTGCTTCATAAAACCACAATGTCTAAAATTTCCTGGGTTCAAACGTAAAAATGAGAAAATTCATTGAAAAAAATCCTCAAAAATGTGCTCCAGTCTACCCTACTAAATACTTTGTTTTATTAAAAAAATGTTTGAAATATACATTTCAGCGGCCTTCAGTTAGGTAAATTATAATAAACAATCGTATATGTTCCTAACGAATATTCAAAGGTTTAATTGCTTAATATTCAAACGTCGCATTTTCTTCTAAAATAAAAAATACTTTTTGTCACTGGAACTCCATGAGTTACTTTTTAATACTTTAATTTTTTACTACCGAGAACATTTTGTTTCTTTTTTTTTTGTTCATCACTAAATTAAAATTGACAGCCTCGGTTCGGCAGCCTCTTCAGGCGACGCCTCTACCTTGACGTTCATTGTCCCCTACAAATGAGAGGCAGCTGTTAGGGCCTTAGAAGGTTCTGGACAGTTATGCAACAAAAGTATCTCATGGCCGATGAATTTACGGTCATACAGAAAAATATCTTATTACTCACAATATGAGTCTATAGTTTTTTTATTTCATAATGTAGCCATTACTTTTCTTGCAGCAATTTTGTTTTTAAGTCGATGAGAAATGTACTGGAATATTACAATATTGCCGTAGATAATTACAGATTTTTTTAATTAATTATTTTTTTTAAGGAAGAAAGAAAAAAGGAAGTTTTTTTTTTTTGCTATTCAGTAGTAAAATTCAATGCGACCCAGGCAGAGGCTGCCCACCGGGCAAATGTCTGGTTGCCCGCTGGCCCCATCCGCCCTTGAGTCCGAAAACCAGTCATCCCCTTTGATAAAAACCAAGAGATGACTGGTTATCGGACTCAATGATTCAATTACAGGTGGAATGACTGGAGATGAATAGGGAAATAAAAGTCACTTACTAGTTTTTTTGCTGCCTTGGCAATCAAATATTCCCTATAAAACTCTGGGCTCATGGGGCACCAAACCTAAAAAAGAAAAAAAAAAAAAACATGAAAATTAAGATTGCTTAAAACAAAATTTCAAACACACAGTACATTCAAATGGTAACTTAATTAAGCTAATTCAAACAAAATTTATAATTAGAAAAATAATGACTTATGCAACATAAATATTTATAAACTTTACATAACAGAATCTTAGTCAGCTGGCAAAAAATATATTTAAATACTAAAATCTCTACTTACTTGTTTTCGAAGATAGTTTTGGATTTTTTTTTTTTTTTTGCAATACAAAAAAATTTATATTCTTTAAAACACTTTATAGCAAGATATATGCAATAAAAGGACAAACTTTTTTGTAAAAATAAACAAATTTCTAAATAAAACCCAATTTTAACAGAAAAAGATGTTTTCATGTCATTTGGCAATATTTTTACAAGTTCATCAAAGCTTTCGGTGAGAATAAAAAACGAGCAATTTTTTCAAGAATATACTTTCTCAGTCCTTCAAAAATAATGGGACAATATTAAAATCTATTGAAATTCCAATACAGGCAAAAAGACTCTTTTACAGGAATTCACCAGTTGTTTAGTACACCTAGACAACAGGGGTAAAAGTTGCGAAAATTCCCAACATGGAAATTTTCAAAATAAAAAGGGCACATGCCCCAAATTTTATTTTTAAGTAAATAAAAGGATCCACTACGGAGCTTTATACTTAAAAATTAAACACTGATTTTCAACAAAAAGCGTTCCAAAATAGAAAGTACATGACGAACTATGACGAGTTCTTAAAAAATAAAATTAAAACTAATTGTCTCACTTCAATCAAGAATAATTTATTCCTTATCATTAGGTAATGAATAGTGGTGCTTCATTATACTCCTACAAATCAAATAGAAAACTCATTTCTTTGAATTTTCTGCAGAGTTTCCATTCAGATAATTTACTACTTTTTAGCTACCATCTTGTTCTGTCTTATTATATTTTAAACCTTTTTAAAAAGACGGAAATTTGTCAAAAGACTGAAAACTTTCATCCCTTAAAACGTATTGCTAATTACATTAAAGCTTATTCTGAGGAACTATCAGTTTTGCTGGTGACACTGTTTAAAAAAAAACAGGTATGCTTCTCTAGGCTTAGTGTAGCATTATTGATTATCTGACAAACGATGTACTGTTAAAAAATCAATTAGCACAAAAAAAACTTCTGGTCATTGAAATTGATTTTAAATATAAATGTTAAATAAGGGCAATGAAATTTTCAATTTATTTATTGCAATACTCACCTCTGCACACTGTACTTTAGCAATGTATCCATTGTTCTGCAGTTCTAGCCAATTTGCTTCATACAATTTAGGACCAATCAAGAAGTTTAAATCCTGAATTTTGTCATCTTCTCGCACTAAGGTAGCGGTTAATCCCAGTTTGCAGTGTGCTTGGACAATAGTTAAAACTCTGCGAAACATTTTTGCTGGGATTGTGTGGACTTCTGCAATAAAATACACCTTTTGTTTAATGATTACAATTTAATGAGTACAAACCTTTTTCTGTAATCATTGTTTGAAATTGCATAGACTCATTCATATTGAGGAATATGTTTCAATTATTATTCTTAAGGAAACTTCACACTCATGATTCATTTTTGCAATTTGAACAACATTCAGCACTATGGAAAAACTTGAATTAAATACGAATAATATAAATTCTGATTTAACCGCCCAATTTGTTTCGAATAAACTTTATTGAAAGAACGTTTGACAAAGAACATATACGAAGAATAAGTTTTAAATTTACATGTTACAAAAACTAATTTTTTAACAATTGGGGGGGGGGGGGGGGGAGAGATCACATAAACCTATAAGAGAATTAAGAGCTTTGCAGCAGATGTTAGAAAGCAAAGTAGGCAAGTTAGACAGGAAAGTTAGGCATGGAAGTGTTTTTAGTTCCAGAAAAAACTTCTTAACTATGTAATTTAGAAATATAAACTTCAATTCCAGGTTCAAATAAAGACATAAAATTGAGCCATGAATTTACTTTTAAGTTAACACATAAATGTATTATTGATAAAAATGTTAAAACTCATTTAAATAATTAAGATTTGAGATGCACATACAGAAAATATTATTTATAATGACATTCATATAAAGAACATCATTTAGTTGAACAATTTAATAAAAATACTAAAATATTGAAATCATAAAATAATATAATAACAAGAGATAATTAAATTAACTTAATAACAATACATCAATCAAGTATTATACCATCTAAAAGCATAAGTCCCCATTCTTGTTCTTTCAACCAATTCATTACTTGCTCTGCTTCCCATGATCTCTTCTGGGTATGTGTAATCATAGAATAAGTAGTTATGCATATTCCACAACCTGTATTTAATAATAATAATGATAATAAATACATAAATAAGAATGCATGAAATTGAAGCACAATAGATTATTGTAAATAAGGCCTAATTTCTACTAAAAAAGTGCAGGAGATTATATAGGAGGAAATATTGCATTATATTAATTTTTAATTGGTATGAAATTAGTCTGATTTCCAACCAGTAAAAAAATTTAAAAAAGGGCCTAAGGGGAAAAAATTTAAAAAAGGGCAGCTACGTTTCATTGTGTCCAAGGGAGCACTCAACATTTTCAGTACTCAAATGTGTTTTGATTTTATATTACAGTAGACTGCAAGACTGTGGCTCAACTCCGGAGGAGTCAAGCAACTACACCAAAACAAGTGCACATTTTTTTTATATGTACAATTATATAATCAACTGGTTTTTAATTTGGCTTTGTAAAGTGACAGGGAACAAAAACATTTATTGCTTACTTATATTTTAGTTTCAATTAGAAAGATAAAGCAGTGACAATAAAAACATGGAGAATTGAAAAAAAAAAAAAAAGAAAGAAAAATTATGCAAATCGCAGAAATATTGGAACGGGAGGAAGGAAGGAAAAAATAAAAACAAGAAAAAACTAACTGTGGCTCTGTTTCATGAAGTCAATCCTCATAGTTGCATAGCACTGCCAGAAAAACTACTGGGTGATAGAAATAAATGCTCAGTTACGGTGTAAGTTACACTACACATGTAATTACAAAAAATGACAACTTATCAGTTTGGGAATAGGGTTGTTTCCTTCAGTCAAAAGTACTACTTTTAGTCACTGAAATTGATTGAATAAGCAAAAAAAAAAAAAAAAACATGGAGCGAAAAAAAACTCATTTTCCCAACGCTCAATTTTAAATTAATTTTTTAAAGTGTTTGATTTTGAAAACAAGACGTGGTCTTTATGACGTCACAAATGATGTACTTTTGTGTATCTCCACTGGCGGTTCCATGTCATGATAATCAAGAAGCGAATTAAATATTGCTTTCTACCATGGGGGCCCGTATGCAAAATTTTAGAGGGGGGGGGGGGGGCTAAGAAATTTTCCCAATGGTTTAGAAAAACATTTTCCTCATGGAAACTGATTTCAGTACAGATTAGAGATATCAAAATTTGACATTTTTAATAACTTACTCATTGATGGATTGAAAAGAAATTTTTTTACATTTTTGCAAAGAAAAAAGCACTAAAAGCAAGGAAGTTCTCATCTCAAAGGGGGGGGGGCCTTGAGCCCCTCTTGCCCCCTTTATGGGCGCCCTTGCGCTCTACGCTTGCTATCAACCATATCGTTGACACTACATATGAGTAAAAATGCGAATTAAATATTATGATCAGTGAATGGCATTTCATCATTTGTGATGTCATCGGCAGAAGTAGTAAACAATGAAAGCACAAAGATTAAAATAATTTTTTAAAAATACTAAATTTAGCCAAATTATTCAAAAAATGGTCCAATCCTATGTTTTAAAGCATGCTCTTTCAGAAAAAAAAAATATTTTTAATATTTGAGAAACGACCTCATTGCTATACTCGAGGGCTCCAGCCCGGAATATTGATGAGCTGTGCTGCTTTTCATCTAATTTCTAAAAACTCCCTGAACAAAAAGAAAGGCAGGAGCTGAGCTCCTGTGGGCTCCCATGCAAACTAAGCCCTGATTCATAGCCACATAAGGGTCATTCTCCAGAAAACATAATTTTTGAATGCAAATATTTTTCAATTTTGAAACCTTTCGCTTTGTTTTTTTTTTTTTTTCATTCTTACATGAAAGTGTTACCTACCAGAAGTAACCATAAACAATGTCCCCAGCTAAGTTCCAATTATTTTACTCATAAATAAAAAATAAAAATAATAAATGCCATGTTCACGGAAATGAAAAAAAAAAAAGAAAAAAACTTGTAATATTTAAAAATCGAGCCCAATTTAATATCAAAGTCGTAATTTTGTTAGTTGTGGAAACAATCAGCTATTTTAATGATTAGTGGGAACATAAAATTGAGCTCTCTTAATTAAAGGACAGCTTAATTAGTAGCTTCGTATGTATGTTAAAAATAGTATTCAGTAAATTTGAGGATATACTGGCAATTTATAATTTTGGGAGAATGCCTTATTATTGATGTATTTCTCCTTCATCAGTTATTTTCACCTCAGAAATAATGACATTGATAAGGTCTGTCATGGAGGTGAGGATCTTTCCATTAATATTGGCCTAATACATACATTTATTATGGAATTTTTTTTTTCTTCATTGCTATAATCTGCACATGTTAAGCATATGAAAACATGTTCATAGAGGTGAGAAGTCAGAATAACCACACTAAGTTTTTAAAGCAAAATCTATCTTGTGTTTCGACAAAAATCTCACAACTTCAACTATGGCTGAAAACAAACAAGGGGGCTGACTCCCTTGTATCATGGAAAATAAAATTTGATGTCATTACTGCCATGTGCTGGCAGTAATGACATCAAATGAATGAATGAGGAATGGCATTTTGTGTTTAGGTAACAGAGGTGAGGATTTATTGTGTGACATGACTCCTTGTCCTTCTAAAAGGAACTAAAACACAATATTAAAAAATTAAATATACTTAAACAATTAGCAGACATGTGACCCAAACAGGATGAAAAATACTGAAATTGCTTGGCTGTGTGAACTAAGACAACACTGTTGCTATATTTTACAATGACTGAAAGCTTTTTCATGTATTTTTGTATCTATATAGTAGACTATGTTAATTGGATGCATGAAATTAACTGCCAATGTGCTTTCTTTTATTCTGCATGCAGTATTTTGCTCTCTCAAAAAATACTGAATTCAGTAAAAATACTGAAAAATCACATGTCTGAATTAGTATTTGAGACACTTGCGTAAGGAATATTTAATAAATAAGTATATACTTTTAATTGAAACAAGTTACAGGGTTCATACCCTTTAGGCAGAAAAAAATTCAAGCACTTTTCAAGTACTTTTCAAGGTAAAAAATTTTGTTTTCAAGGCAATATCATAAATTTGTACTAAAAATATTGTATGCAGATTTCATTTACTACAAACACATAGAAATAAGGCAATAATACAAAAAAGTATAGGAAAACAAAATTGCTTTTTCTACAACGAGAGACGCTTTGATGAAAGATCTACTGCGTTGAAAGTTTTTCTGAAAATGTTTGAAAAGTTTGGTCATAAAGAGAAGCAGATACCAAGAGGTTTGATTTTGAGGTTTTTCAAAGGTTGCAGCAGTCAGAGGTTTGTATATTTTCTAGAATCAGCAAATTAATACTTTAAAAAAAAACCTTTCATAAGTGCTTTTAACTTTTATGGGAAGAAACTAAAATACCCAAGTTCAATGGCATTGCCAGAGAGGAGTTTTTGAAGTCACTCCCCCCCCCCCGGTTTCAACATTTATTTCCAATATCTATACAGTGGTTTATTACAATATAAGGGCGGTTAGGACAAAAACACTACCCAGAAAGTTATTTCAGTTTGCACTATTAAGTTCTAAAAATATTAGGTTTGCAAATCATTTATAAGTATGCAAATCAATTATTCGTATGTATTTATTAGCTGTTCAGCCAATAAGGCATTTCAACTGTCCTCGAGTAAATTTAAAAATTAGGAAGTAAGAAAAGTTTATGAAAGTCCACAGTCCAGTCTCTACACCTCAAAATATACAAAAGCAGCTTAAGCAGTGATAAATACTCTGAATGCAAACTTGAGCCTATTCAGCTTTCATTGATTAACTTGCAATAGACAATAAATGTGCAAGTTTAGATTTATAGAGCCATATTTCGAAATTGAAAAGGTTCACAAGAAGTTGACATATATTATGACAAAAGTAGTTTTATTTTGGGAAAAAATGGGTTATTGTTGAAATTAGAATTTAAATTTAGAAAGGCAATAATATTCAGGTGTAATTGTGATTTGTGAGTTCATAAAATATTACCTGAAAGTTTCAAAGAGCAAAATGGGGCAAGGGGGGGGGGGAATAATTTTTAAAACTAAGACCCCTATTACTTGAATATACATATGTACAACAATAACTTTTGCTATGCATACAATTCATAAAATAGTTTATTAAGTCAAAATATTCTGCATAGAAATACAATGTCCCAGTGCCTGTTGATAACCAGCAACAGGTACTGGGCCTAGCTAGGCTGGTACTGGTCAATTTATTAGATCCAAATGAAGATGAATGACCCTCCTTAAGCTATCTACCCCTTTGCTGATTAAAGCCTCTTTCAGTAAGCTCCAAGTACCCACAACCTTAATAAAGTAGTAATTTTGAACATTTGAGGAAAAGGGGAAAATTGGAGATATAGGGAGGTAAAAGCATAAAAACGAACACTACTGGATTTCAAGTGAATAATCATAACACAACCACCCCTGTTATACACCTTATTTATTTTAGCAGACATAAAAAATGATGTACTTATAAATAAAATTGTTTAAATCAACTTTACATTTAAAATACAAACTTTAAGTTAATTTGTTAGGTGTTCAACTGCTGAAATTTAAATTTTTAAAAAAAAAAATCTGTTATGACCAAAAATTAGGTAAAGATAATCATTCAAAATTGCAAAAATAAATAAGCAAATAATTAAACAAGGCCAAGGTAATAAATTCTTTAACTCTTTAGTTATTAAAATAAAATAAGCTAATCTGATGTAGCAGTTTTAAAATAACTACTAATTGCCAAAAATATAAAATATTTACAAAATGCAAAAGGATTGAAATCTCAAACAAGGGAAGCAAATTTTCGTGAATTAAGTTTAATGTTGTCATGTTTCCCATAAAATAAACTTATATTTTACTGAAATTAAACATAAAATATGCTAATCTACGGTAGCAAATATGAAAATAACATCCGATTAGTGAATATATTTAAATATTTGCAAGATGCAAAAAGATTGAAATTTCAAACACGAGAAGCAATTTTTCGCAAAGTCTGAGTTTGTTCGACGTGGCATGTTTCCCATGAAATAAATTTATTTGTTTTTTATTAAAATTAAACAAAAAATATACTAATCTAAGGTAGCATATGCGAAACTAACATTTGATTAGCCAAAATATTTAAATATTTGCAGGATGCAAAAAGATTGAAATTTCAAACACAAGAGCAATTTTCCGCGAAACCCGAGTAAGTTGAATGTTGTCATGGTTTCCAAATTAATTTCTTTGTTAATTAATGAAATTAAACAAAAAATAAACTAATCTAAGGTACCATATGTCAAAATATCTTTCGGTTGTAAAAAACATCAAAATATTTACAAGATGCAAAAGGATTGAAATCCCAAACACGGAAGCAATTTTTCGCGATGTTGCATACTGAACACATGTTCAGAAAATTGCAGTGGTGAAATACTTTTTTAAAACTTCTAAGCACAATTCGTTGATTTTTGAGAGAATTTAAGCACTAAGAAACTTTTTCAAGGTTTTAAAACTTTTTCAAGGTTTTCAAGCACTTGAAAATGAACTTTTTTTTTTCAAGCACTTTTCAAGGTTTTTCAAGGACGTACGAACCCTGAGTTATTAAGCAACAAAAACAGTCACACAAGGTGTGTGACATGCCACAGAGGTGAGAATTCACATCTTGTGAACCAAAAATATATTAAAATAAAAATTATTATTAAAAAATTGTTGACAGGTTTAAATAGATATATTTTTGATGAAATTAAAAACCATTGTTAAATGAATTGTTCCTGAATTTTTTTTTGAAAAGGCGTGTGACAGAAAAGTTACTTTTTGAAGTACCCATATGGTACTACAGTGAAATCCCGTTACAACGAATACCGATTCAATGAAATATCCGTATAGAACATATTGAAGATTAAAAAAAAAAAAAAAACACGATTACTTCTTATACTTGGAAGTAAAACAACTTCATAGTAAAGGTCAAGACTTGGAAATCTTCTAAGAGGCCAGTGGCCACTAGACTCCAAAAACTTAGTGGCCACAACTGTCACCAAGTTTTGAAACACAAACTGGAGGGGAGATGGGGCAGTTTTTACAACTTTCATGAAAAAAATATATAGATGAATAGGACTTCACACATTTTAAAATAGAGTCATTCAATACTTTTTTTGTACATGGAAAATTCAAGTTAAAATAGATTTCTGATTTATTAAAAAAAAATAAATAAATAAATGAGAAGTCAGCAGGAACCTTCATTTTAGATGAAATGGTTTCAGTTTATAACAAAGCCTTCGAGGAAATAAGGATCAAATACAGATAAAATTTCTCTTTCAAAAAAATAATTAAAAAAAAAAACCATAACTTTTTGCTTTTTGTTATTTTTAATAGTTTGCATTGAGACAAACAACCAATTCTGTTTTCGGAAACTTAGGCTATTAATAGTCTTGTCTACTTCCATGTTGCAAATGACCAAACATGGCAACAATGCAAAAAATTTAAGATGATAGATTTTTGAATTTGTTGCATTAAAAGTAATTATAAATAATTAATCCTTAAAAAAACTAAAATTTAGATGAAATAGACAGTTTTTAGCACATTAGCATCCAAACCAATCAGGATAACATAATATTCTGAAGAAATTTTTTTTTCATTTTTCAAGAAAAAAATTAAGAATTTTCCAAAAAAAAAAAAAAAGAAGAAGAAGCCCATTTCGCATTATTTTCAATAGTTTGCATTGCAATAAACATCTAATTCCGATTTTGAAAACTTGGCCACTTTAAGAGTTTTGTGTACTTAAATCTCGCAAATGACCAAATATGGCGACTAAGTCAAAAATTCAGATATAAAATTTTGGTTGCATGAAAATAATTTGAAAATAAAAAATCCCCATGAAACTACAATTTAATTGAGAATCTTTAGCACATTCGTGTCCAAAGCAATAGGGATAAGATGAAATTTTAAATAGTATACTTGTTTTCATTTCTCAATAAAATTATTTAAAATAACCAAAAAAAAAAAAAAAAAAAAAAAAACGTTTTGCAGCACATTTTGCTGATTTTCATTTGTTTGCAGTTAAAAGAAACCCCCAATTCTGCTTTGTCTTTGAAAACGAAAGCACTTAAGCATCGTCTACTTCCATCTTCTGAATGACCAAACATGGCGGCTACGTTTTGCACGTAGCTGAAATGCTCAATGAAAAAAACGATGTTCTCCGATCGATTAGCTCTCCCACTCAGTGTTTATCTTGACAGTAATGCTTCCAGGGCATAAAATTGCCTCCTCTTTTGTTGAGTTTGTGCACAATTCCTACCTTCCAGGATAGGGAAATTTCTTCTTTTTCCTCAGAAATCGAAAAGTGTACAAGCAAAGTCAAAAAACGGAGTTTTTTGGAATAAATCGGATTTTCGGAGTACGCAATAAAAATCGGAGAAACTCCGGGAAAAACGGAGCACTTGGCAGCTATGCACCTTGCGAATTCGAAAAGGGGTCAATAAGTTTTCAACTTTTATTGCGGTATAAGTGTTGTTCACAAGTTAGAATTTTTTATAATTTCCTCTGGGACCAAAAAAAAAAAAAAAAAAAAAAACACTTTTTGTGAAGATGACCAATGAATAAAAGTTCAGTGCTCAATATTTTTCTCTCTGTCTTTCAGAATAAATAACGTGTTTACTTACAATTTAGATTATTACTAATGGTAAATGTTGCACATTTAATTATATTAGAGTGTATATTTGCAAAATTAACACTTTTATAGAAATAAAGAAAATTCTTAGACAATTCCGTTACAAAGATTTTTTTTCTGGACCCTTGGAGCTTGTCGTAATGGGATTTCACTGTAATAACAAAGTGAGTCCTAGGTATATATCCAAACATTCTAGCAATTTTGATGCTTGTCATAAAGGGCTTTTTGAGTATTTTTGGGAAGACAGAGTTGTTCGGAGGCAGGAATGGTCACCAATTACAGTCTTCCAAACTTTAGCATTAAGATGAGAAACAAGCAATTCTTAGAAAACCATGGCTTTTTAGAAAAACAATGGTCAGGACAGATGTTTTATATGTCTTTTGCACAAATCAATATAAATTTGGGCATTGGGGCGAGCTTGACAATTTCAATACGGCTATTCCAAATCCAATCTGAGTGAATAAAAAAAAAAAAACCTTAAAAGTAGTAATATATATAAATATTAACGTAACAATAATGTTTGATTTGCATAAAACTTAAAAAAAAATCAATTTACTTAATGCAAAAGAAAGGCTAAAAGTAATTAATCATTACCCATTGGCTTATCTTTAGCATCTGATGTAAATCTGCAAATCATGCTGTCATCAGCAGTAGACCACATTTTGAACTGAAATTTCATGAGATTAGTTTCGATTCTAAGTAATTTGATTCAAACATAACTTTTATAAGAAGTGAATTTATTACTTGTGTTTTCCATTGTTCAACAGATACACCAGAGTTACATAGGACTAGACATCGTTTTCTCACAGTACAACATGCAGTAACTCCAACTAGAGATTTTCCAGCACCTAAAAAGTAATCAAATTTTGAAAATATCTTTCTAAAAACTTTTTTCTGTTTAGTTTAATTATTTCCATGTTAAAAAAAAGATCATATATGGTGTACAAAATATTCATTGTCAGCTTGTAAGTAAGATGATTCTTGTTCTACACTACAGTAAAACTATTTTTTTTTTCTATTTTACTTATCCGTACATCCATGCTTTATCACCCTAGCTAAAAACTGATTGCAGAGCAAAAATTAAGTTACATAGTTACTAGATAAAATAGCAACAGCAAATGATTTTTTTTTTTTTTTTTTTTTTGCTTTAACTTCAGCTAAACAAGAAATGCAGGTTATATAAATATCTGTACTAGTAGTTGGAAAAACTAAATTTTTTTTTGTAGTGAACTACAACTACTTTGTTACAAATGTAGTTGACTACAACTACTTTTTTTTTTAATTTAGCAACTACAAACTACTTTTGAAATGTAGTCGCTATTTTTCAAAAAATAAGGAAATGAAAAGCATGCACCACATTAGGGTGTCCCACAAAAAATGAAAGTCAATTTTTCAAGTCGCATAACCTTTTATATTTTCTTTCTTACGTCAAAACAGTTGCGAAAAAGTTTCATATTTATGAACAACAGCAATCAGTGTCGACTTGCTTAAGAAAGTGCAAACCAGTACTTATATGCTACGCAAAAATTGAAAAAAAAAAATAATCTTTTTTTTTAGAAACTTGAAATTTATGTTGATAAAACGTTGCCCCTATACCCCCAATATGTACCACAAAAACATTTATTCAAATTAAAAAACATTAAGATATAACTTGACCAAAAATTTATAATTTTTTCCTATTTTTTTTTAAAAACATTACACATAAATTTAAATAAAATATCAAGTTTCAAAATTATAACAAAAAAATTTTCAGATCAAAATTTGCAAATGAATAATAAAAAAAAATTAATGTATTTAAAATGAAAAATTTAATTTGACCTTGAAAAAAATCCATATTTTTGAGTACTATGTGAGAGATTTTACTCTATTACAGGAGAGCTAAATTTCTATTGCAGGAGAGCTAAAATTTTTATTTAACGCTACCTACCCTTAGTTAAAACTACCTTTAATTTAGCTGAAAAATATAAATAGTAAAGTTAACCTACTTTACTATTTATATTTTTCAGCTTGATAATTTCGTCAAATTTACCTTACATTTTTAAAAAGATGTATCGGAAAAAATCAATATTTTGAAGAAAATTATAAATTTTAGGCCAAGTGTGGAATACCTAGATTTTTTTAAAATTTGAACAAATGTTATTTTTGCTGCATGTGGGGTATAGGGGCAACGAGTTTCAAAAAAAATTTTTTTTTTTTTTTTTCAATTTGGACTAGCATTAGAAGCGCTCGTTCACATTTTCAGACGGAAGTCGGCACTGTTTGCTGTTCTTCAAATAATGCGAAACCTTTTCTACACTTCTTTTGACATAAAAGGAAAAATATAAGAGAGAGAGAGAGAGTGTGTGATTTGCAAAATCAATTTTCGATTTCTTTGGGACCCCTAACACACACACCGTAAGAGGACTTGAAAAAGGTTTGGATTGATAAATTATCTCATCTGAATATGGAATATTACTTTTAAGAATTATCCATCATTTCTTTTTCTTTTTTCAAAAATGTCCGTTATCATACTCTTATATAACAATGTGATGCTCGTATTTATTGTAAACCAGCCAGGGCAGTTCATTATCATCCTCTTCTTCAACATTTACAGTAGCTTCTTTATTTGGTGAATATTGTAAAAGCACTTTTTTTGCAAAACTTTAAATTTTCGTGATTTTTGCGTGCTTGTCGTAATTGCGAAAATTTAAGCACAGCAAAAAATTGTTGTTTTTCAACTTTCACTGTTCATATAGAACAAGAAAACCACTCGTCAAGGTATGATGGGAGAATATTGCTTCTACATTTGAACGAAGCAATTGCCTGTTTGGTGACAGTTTGATAGTTAAAATTTCAACATTCATTCTAGTGGATTAACTAGTGGAACTCCAATGGCTAGCATTAATGTTTGTTTACTTTTTTGATTCTTCATTCCCCTAAAATGACTATCTTACCAGTAAAACAGTTAAGTTACCGAATCCAGCTCAGTCTTGTCAAAATAAAGCATTTCCCTGCAGGTAAAGTGTTACCAAAAAATATCAAATTATCATGCCGTGGAGCAAGTTTCATTGTTTTTCGCAGGATCCCTCAAAAATTTCCTGTATAGGACCAGAAATTCAGAAACAGAGATTACAAACATTATTTTTTTGAAATTGAAAAATATAAAACTTTTAGGTTTAAAATAAATATGGTTTTGAAAGAGGGGTACATACAAGTTTTTAAAAGAAGGAAAATGAACTAAACATGTTTCAAAAGTGATCAGAACTATACAATTTGAAAAGGTTTCGTTAATGAAATTGAGTTTATTTTACAGTAGTTTCCCTAAAAATTCTAATCACTGAAAAAAGGAATTTTAATGTCTTGATTAAAATTTAGGAGATATTTATTTTATTAGAGATTTTTAGAGAAGGCATAAACATTCGTGAGTCTCTTAGGGTAATTAATTGAGAGTTGGCAGTTATTTGACATGAGGCAAACAAAAATGTTTGCTTTCTTCAAAGAATAATAAGTGCTTGTGTTTTATTTGCTCAAAAATATCGGCATTGAGCATCTCGCAAGCATTAAAAAATAGGGCGGCTGTGGAGTCGGACTGATTTTGCGGCAAAGAAGTTTGAGTTGAAGGCTCTAAAATTCCTGAAGTCAGTCACTTTTCTTCCAATTCTGCAGGCTGGTTAAAAGTACTATTTAATAATGAAACTTAGAACAGTTTAACCCCGATTTAACGACTGTCAAGGGACTGGAAAAAGTTATCGATAAATGAAGGAGCATTCAATGCAGTCAAATTTTTACCAGTGAAATGTATCATTAAATTGAGGAAATCGTTGAATCTGGTATTGTTAAATGAAAGTTATATTGTATTTTCTCTCAACACATGATCATAAGCAGAATGTGAAGTGGCCAGATGATCAGCAGCACCATCCTAACTACCAGAATCTCACAGTTAAATATGGTGGTGGAAGCATTGTAGCAGGGGGCTGTTTTCATTCGTTCTCAGTAACCTCCATTGTTGAAAATAAATGGTATCATGGACCATAAACAATATTTGCATACATTGAAAAACCATATTTTAATTTGCCTTTATCAAAAATAATTCATGACAATTCATGACATTCAATGCTTAAATGACATACCACAAGGCAAAACAATTATTCCAGATCTTGCTCTTCCATTTCCAAACATTTTCCTTAGACTTTTTTCTTGATATGGACGCAATATGGCTAAAGGTCTCAAATCTAAACTAATTAAAAAGAAAACACATACAAATAATTTTTGATATTGAAAAATGAATGATTAATATTATAAAAAAACAGGGTTGGAATAAAAACCAGTTTTTTGGTTTAAACCGGGTTTATTTGGTTTTTAATACTATTTGCAAAGAAAACAATTTTGTTTTAGGACAATCATGGAGATTTTTTGAACTAAGGAATGTTTAATATTCATATTTGTACCTAATTTCTTCGTAATTAATTAAATAATTAAGACTTAAATCTTGTAATTTTATTTTCTCATACTTAAGAGATTTCTATGAAAGAATATTGTTTGAAAATCTTTAACTATTAAAAAATATACAATACGCAAATGGGTCTTGGTATAAATAATCGAAGAAATAATTTACTGTGATAGTTCAGACATTAATTACGAATAAACAAGAATAAATTCTTGCAAATTAATTTCCTCATAATTATAGCTATCTACTATAAATAATAAATAAAAGTAAAATTAAAATCACGCATTCTTAAACATGGAAAGAATTTTGAAGTATCTATAAATGAATCAATCTGATGTACATTATACAAAACTTTAAAAATCAAAAGATCAATGCATATTTTTTAAAAAGATTTAAAAAAAGTTACAAACCATGTAATTTATTTACCTAATGTACCAGCGACAACATTTATAGAAACAGGACAAGTAGGTTTTAGGAAAATCATTATGCTTTCCATTCTAGACAATATTTCTCCTGGTTTAATGCATTTATGAATACATTTTTTTTATCAGAGAAAAAAAGATCATTTTAATTAAAAGCTTCAGTGCAAACTTAAATCAAAATACTCTTTTAACATGTTTTAATAATGAAGACTGTCATAAAAATTAATGTTTATTGATTCTTCTACCATTCATACATGAGGCTTCTTTTATTATATTAAGATCAAAAAAATTCTTTGAAAGGGTGAAAACTTGGCATTAATTTTTTTTAATAAGCACATAGTTACATGAATGTTTTGTTTTAATAATTTTATAAATTATCTTTTCTTGCTCTGATTGCATCGCCTATCAGGGATGCAAAAAGTGTGCAGTTATAAGCGCAATTATATGCCTACTCTAAGTGTTCTTGGACTTCTTTAGTTATTTTTTTTCCTCTAATCATTTAAATATTCTAGTGTTAAGATATTTTACACTAAGCATCGGTTCAGTGGTACATAATCTATATCAATAAATCTTAAGTAATCAAGCAAATTAGGTAATATATGAAGTTTTGGTTGATATTTGCTTTTTGAACTATTTTAAAATGTAAAAGACTGAAAAAGAATGATAGTTAAAAAACTATAAAAGAGCTACTTGGATTTTTTTTCCCATGTAATTTTAGAAAACCTTAGTCGATCTGCCTTGTATATTTATGTACCTAATAGGAAAGCTGCATAGATTAAAAGAAAAAACACTATTTAGCAAACTTACATAACCTAAAAAAATATAAGTTTTTAAATTTATTAAATCTGTAATTTATCCATAAAGCTTTGCTAGTTATTTTGCATTAACTAGATTTTACTCTTTGCAATAGTATGTTAAATTTATGAAAACATTTGGGGGAAAACAATGAAATTCTTCAAAAAACACCTAATTTAAACTAACGTCATTTAAACCAAACAACCCTGATAAAAAATGCTGTCTTTTGTGGTTTACTAATTCATGCTTTTACATTCTATCTCAGGCGTCAACTCTACTCAGGAATGAGAAGTACCACTTGGGAAATGTTCGATTGTCAGGGGATGTTATTTTGCTTAAGTTTTTGATCACAACAATAGTCTACTGTAAGCACTGTTGACCAATATTTGATTATGATAAAGAGTCCTTTCACTGACCAACAGTGCTGGAATGTTCACAACAATTTAAGTAAACAATTTTGCACATAGAAGACAGAAAAGCCAAAACTTTCATTAAACATTCAAATTTTTTCTGAGATAAGAATGTCTCACACCAATTTAAACTGCTAGAGGGTACAAAATAACTATCCTTAGTCATCCTCATCTATTTTCAAACTTTTTTCTTAGTAAGGGTGAAATATGGCTAAAGGTCTCAAATCTTGACTAATTAGTGGTAACTAAAATCTAATTTAATCCATACAGTTTAAGAAAGTTCCTGTTATGCAAATATGAAACTCTTTTGAATGTTTTAATGAAGAAATAAATATATCTTTTCAAGCAGCAATCTGCTATAGCAAAATCTTTAACCTGTTGAAAACAGATTCATTGCTTTTTGCTTTGAATCACACTTTGGTATATATTAACAGATTTATCACTGACTTTTGGTACTATTAACATTTATTATGCTATATTTTATCACTAAAGATAATGGTATGAAGCAGATGACATGAAGTTACTTTAAATATTTAGCATATTTAAACGATTGAGGAACAATGAACAAATGTTTTTACAATTTAATATTGGAAGGAAATCTATGATGAAATTTAGAACTATCACATATAAAATCTTAATATAAAGTATAAAATTATTACTGCAAAGAAAATTACATATGTAATCAACTAGCAAACAAATTTTCTATTTTTTCTTTAGAATAAAATTTCTAGTACTAATTTTACTACTAATAGGAAATAGTATACTAAATTCATAACTTACTTTACATCAGGGTTTACGGTATCATTTTTAAAATCATATTCTGCTAACAACGGATATTCCAGTTCAATGCATCTGAAAAAAAAAGGTAAAATGTTGATAATCCTTAAAAGTTGAACTGTATAACTGATAAGAGTACTACTATTTCAAAATGTTCTTACATATGACTGACTGCTATTTTGAAGTTATAAGAAAAAAAATGGCTGGAAAATTTGAATACTAATCTATTTTTGAGACAGTAAAATTTGGTTTCTAATTTTTATCAAAGTTCGATTGTGTAATCTTATTTTAATCAAGTATTTTATTGTACTGATATTTTTTATTCTAAATTTGTTACTTCACTTTTTTTACTTGCAAAACATGAAAACCTTGTTGTCTCTAACATCCTGGGATACACCTGAGATACCTGGGTTGAGGGGATCCCTGTTAACTCTGATATGGTAAATCCATCACCTGCTATGTGGTTAGTTATTTCTTTTCAGATAGCAATAATTTTACAGTACTTTATAAAAATAGCATGAATGCTTCAAATAATTACTTCTCAAATGAATTACTAATTGCAGATTTATTTTTATTCACAAAATTTATCAACATATTAATCAAGATATTCTATTTTCATATCATTATTTATAGTATTTTGTTTTTTACTTTACCATCTAAGAAATTCATTACTAAGAGGAACATTATGGAGATTTTTCTCATTATTTGTTTTCACATTAATTGTGCATACATACAGTTGAACCAGATTACTTGAATAGCCATTTTACCAAAAAAAATATTCTAATAAGCGGAAAACTCCATTAATCGGTATCGAAATAACACATTACATTAGTTTGATACGTTGAAAATGTATTATCTTAAGCTGGATATTCCAATAATTAAGATCAAAATAACACATATTGGTTTGATACATCGAAAATGTATTATATTAAGCAGGATATCCTTTTAACCGATATTCTAATAAGCGATGGTCGACTGTAGTTGATTTCAATTAGTAATCATAAGTCATATTTTTACATACTCAAAGTGATAGCATATAAAGTGATCTTTAAAAATATTTTGAAGGAAAAAAAATGTTTTTGTATACAATAATTGTCTATCTGCATTTAACAAAATAGCAATGAAAAAATTATATAAATATATAACACATATAGCATTTATTATTGACACATAATTAAAAATACAGTATAAACTTGATTTAACGGTTGTCAAGGGACTGGAAAAGTTATCGTTAAATCAAAGATATCGTTAAATCGAGAAGCATAGCCATTCAATGCAGTCAAATCAGGACCAGTGAAATGTACAATTAAATTGAGGAAATTGTTAAATCGGGTATCGTTAAATCAAAGTTATACTGTATTTGACTTAAACCTAACCGTTTCTGCAGTATTTCAATCTTTTCTTGATTTATTTCAACAGATACAGTCTGAAGATCTTCTTTTTCTTCATCTTCTCTTTCAAGCTTTTCATAAAAATTAAAGATATCATCTGGAACATCATCACCCTTTTCTGAAATTTTATCTGCAGTTTTACTTGAACCAGGGGCATCTTTACCATTTGCCTGAATAAAAATAATATTCAGAAAATGCTATTCAGTATTATAAGTAATAAAAAATAAGTAAATTACAGATAAAACAAGAAAATAAATAAAACACATGATAATAATGCATCAATTCCACAATGGTTGATTTACAAATTCAGATGAATATGAATAATGCCTGAGGCATATAGGGTGTTAGGCTTCTAATTAGCTAGGCTATAAGCTAACAGCATAATATTTTTAAAGGAGTCAAATTTCAAGTCGTAAAATTTTCCATACTCACACTAAAAAAAGTTTATAAATTGTATTCATGGCTATGTTCGCCGACCTCGAACGGTAGCTACCAGTTGGTTGATCACATGACAGCTAATGACATCAGCACATGCTAAAGCATTGGAGCTGATGTCTTTATTGATCATGTGATCAACCGACTGGTAGCCTACCGGTCAATAAACATACGCAAGCCATATTTATAATACTGTCTCTCAGATTCATAGGAGTGCTGGCCTTGGCTTTTAGATTCCTTTAAGGTTTTTCCATTCGAATACCTTTGAATCAACATATGTAATTCAAAGGTGCAGTGCAATAGTGATCCATATTATGAATATTATTGACTACAGGTTATGCAGACCAATTGTTTAACTGACTATTTAAGATTGAATTTGTAACTTCATCTAATTTGTTTAATCTTTGTTTTAACTAATATAGAATAAAGTGTTGATTTAAAGAGTAAATTTCACATTTATATTCATACATTAATGCTTTTTTATCAAAATGTATAGAAAAATTTTCTTTCAAGTACAAACGATCTATAAACTACAAAAATTCTGTAGATGCTCGTAGAGAAGGATTCTAATGAAAATACAGTAAAACCTATCTAATGCAGACACTAACGGGAAATTTTTTTTGTCCACAATAAAGGGGGTTCGCAGAACAGGGGTTTAATAATGTTATTTGCCTTGGAATCAGGGAATTAAAAATTGTCCGCATAAGAGAGGTGTCCGCATTCGAAGGGTTTTACTGTATAAGCAATATACTACATGCAAAGATTGCTCAAGAAAAACATAACTGGCCATAAGTTTCAGAATATATTTTCATTGCTGTAAGTGGATAAAGCTTAGTCGTTTGCTGTGAAGTTCTGATAAAGATCTTACGTCATATCATGATTAAAACTTTTTAATGACAGTGGGTTTTTTTAGAGTTAAATACAAAATGTCAAACATTCTAAATTTAAAAAAAAACTATATTTTCTTTCCCTGCAATTTTCAATATCATCTTTAGAAAATTAGTTTCTTTAATAATGGAATTAATCACTTAAATAGTCTTCACAGTTTTTGTTTATTTCTCTTGTCTAAGAAATGTCAAGTAATATCGTCACGCCTTGAAAGAACCCTAGCTATATCTCAGCATGTATGTATGAACATTAAGGGGTTGTCGACAAATGATGTCACACTTTGAGGGGCAGGATGATCCTGAAATTGTAACAAGGAGGAGCAAAGGGGTAACATCATGCATATTTTATAACAATATATTTGTCTATCATAGCATGGAAAGTGATAAGGCAAGGAGAGGACGTAAGGTGAAGGGGGTCAAATTTGATGAAAAAAGTGGCATCATTTATGGATAGCCCCTAGCAATTTTTGAGAAGGTGCAAAAATCTTCATTTTCCCTTAAGTTCACACAGTCCAGCAAACACATCCTTTTTTTTAAAATTTCAACAAACAGGATAGAACAGAAATTTATATTTAAAAAAAAGAAACAAACAAGCAAAAAATTGAATACAGGTCAAAAAACTCATTTAAAGCTTTTCTCAATTTTTTTTTTTTTTTTTTTTGAAATCATTTTCATCATTTCATAAATATTTATTTTTCATAAATATAAGAGGTAAAAACAAAATACACGAATTCAAACATAATAAAGATAAATATGCTGAAAATTGTCATCAGAAATCTAGAATACAGGTTTGAAAACAGATAAAATAAATAAATTTATAAGTGCCACAACTTTTAGAATCTAGGAAGCAAATTCCATCGACTTCAATTTACTAACCTTTTCAGACTGACTATTTTGACCTGTAGTTAATGTAGAAATTTCATTTTCAGTATGCTTCAAACGACATTCTTGAATAACATGATCCTTCAGAAGTTTTTGCAAAACATCCTAAAAAGAAATATTAACGCTAGATAAATACTAAATATAAACATAAGAAACAAATTATATTAGTAATCCACTTGAAATATACAAACAATAATAATAAACTTTGCTGCACAAAAAACGATCACACATAGAACATCTTGTGCTCATGAAAAATACTTGAAGTTTTTCAAGGTAAATTTGTAAGGAAAATTCAAAAAAAGTTCTCGGCCTTGATGCTATCATAGAGTGCGTTCGACGAGCACGACCGAGAGCGACCAGTTAGTTAATCACGTGACAACTAATGATCACGTGCTCCAATCAACTGCTTAGAATGGTAACCGCTGCGGTAACCGGTTGATCAGAATGACGGGCTTAGTACCTGGTTACTTACCGGTCGACCGGTGAGGCTTGTCGAACACAACCATAGAAAGATCAAACTAATACTTTTTCACTTTATAGTTCCATCCATCAGATAAAATAAATGAAATTCATGCAAGACAAAATTAAATTAATCAGTGAATCAATAATTTAAAATAACTTCCATAAGGTTCTAGTCTAGAGTTTAAAAATTATACAATCCATTAAAACCAAACATTAAAAAAGTCTTAAGAGATCCATTCAATTTTGGTGCCAATAGTTCAAAAGGAGGAGGAGCAATTGAACATTCTTTCGTGTTATTTGTGACAGCTATGTTTCAAGAAGTAAAGCAAGAATTCTGATAAAATTTTATATGCAGGTAGCCTTGAAAGGGAGATGAGCTGATTCCTTTTTTGCACCAATGTGTTCATGGGGGAGGGTGGAATCGAACTTTCTTTCTCACGCATTGTGACTGTTATATCCCAAGAAGTGATGCGAGGATTCAGTTGAAATGTTGTATACATGTGAACAAACACTGAAACGGGCTTTAAATTAATTTTTGCGGGTAATGTTCTAAGGGGTGTTGATTTTTTTTTAAAGTCATAGCTTGTATGAGGTTTAATCAGCTTAATAAAATCAACAATGTGAAAGATGGATTACATTTAAATATTTTTACTTACTTACTATGGTCTCAAGAATGTTTCAGACTGATAGATCGAACAAGATATCAAAATTTTTTTAACTATGTCAACGATTTCGTTAAGCCGGGTACCATTTTTGCAGGATTTTAATTACCTGATCTAATAACGAAATATCAAATCAGCATTTTTTTCTGATTCTGGTTGTGAAAACACACTGGCACCATTTAAATATTGATACCAAACAGAAGAATTTTTTTTCTATGTATTATGGAATTCGGTTTGAACTTTAAAGTTATACAGAACAAAAATTATAACTATTTTTAGCAAACTTTAAATAAAATTCTAAGCCTTTGTTGCAATTTTACTGTTGGAAAATGATCGGAGTCTTTTCAATCATTTACAATATTTTATCTGTTATCACCTTCAATTTGTTAGCAAATTAAAGGTTTCTAATTAGCTTAAGGAAGGGTTTTAAAGTGATTTTTGCTCTAATACCGATTATGCGTAAGAAGAAAGAATTTATTAGAAATATATAGAAGAAAGTATTGCAATGCTAGTTTACTAAACATATTTTTTAATTTTTCGATACAAATGTCACCATAAAACACAGTACGAAGAAATCAATGGTATAACAATGAATCTTAAATGATTAACAACAGCAAAAAATAAAATATTGCTAATACACAAAATTGTACATACTATCAAAATAAAATACAAAAAAAAAAAAAAAAAAGTCAAAGCTCTTAAACACAATGAGCAGCAGTTGGGCATTACGAGCTACAATAAATAAACGTACTTATTCATTTCTAGGTAAAAGATAATTTCACAAAATAATTCTTTGAAAATATTTTTATATTAGGAGACTACACTGCATTAGGAACTTACTTACAAAGAATAACATTACTTAATAAATAGGTTCTTGTAACATAAAGGTTTCTTTCAAAAGGTAGATAAAAGCAAATGACCTTTAAATGGAAGGTACAAAATGAAACAAACAATTCTTAAACAATAAGAGTAGCAATAAGAAGAAAAAACACTTACAGGAAATGGACTTTCAATGAAATACTTATTATGCTTTAAAACAAGCTTGATTTTCCCATAACTAACTGTACACAACTGAGAAAGAAATCAGACAAAACAAGTATTAGTTTGCATAAAAGACAGATAATTCTTTTGAGCATTATTTCAGTTGAGTAATACATACCTTAATAAATTCTATAATTCCATCGGGAATACTGGTTTTACTTAGTCTCCTTAAATATTCAATAATGTCATTTGTCTGAAGACCAACAGAAACTGCTGCATATAAAGAGTAAGCTGTAAGGCGATATTCATGTATATGTTCTGGCCGACAAACAGGCTAGAAGAAAAACAACTATTTCAAATCATGTTTTAATTTTAGAGTATCCATAACTATAGACCAATCAGGGCTTACTTTGCCTTACTCCTGCATTCTTTTCAACTTTAGACAATTTCAACATTTTAGACGAAATTCTAAGTAGTAAATAGTAATGAAGAAGATTTTACCTATTAAAATAAGGACTAATAGGGCTCCTGCATTTATTTTAGTAGAAATTAACCAATGATACCAATATATATGTGAATACATACCCAATAAATATATGGTGCCATTCTACCATATTTAATTTCATAACTTGGAAAAAGATTTATTAAAATTTTTGCATTAGTCATCATTTTAAAAGTTTATTATGCTACCAGCAAAAAAAAAAAACAACAAAATATCTTTGCTTACAACAAAAATGAGAACTACAGCACCTTGTTAATCGTCTTACAAAATTTTTTGTTCATTTACATGTGAGACATTTTGTTTTTTTACTTTAAGTCACTTCAGTTTTTTTTTTTTTTTTTTAACTGTAACTCAGTATACTTCTTACAGACAAAAAAAAAAAGAGTTCAGATTAAAAATTCAAAACTCTATATTGATTCTTTTCTGTAGTCATATTGCATCAAAATGTGAAATATATAATCAAACAAATTAAATTAAGAGAAAAATATTTAGTTAATGAACTTTACTCTATATATGTATATACAAAAAAAAAAAAAAAAAGAATTATGACAGAACCAAAATAATATAACTCACCTCCGAAATTGCTATCAAGAAGTCATGAGCATGCTTATATACAGGTGAAAAAGCTTCTAAGAAAATATGGCCATCTGGTGCCTAATAAATAAATTGGAAATAGTAAACAATAAATGGAAGAAAAAAAAAAGACAATATTCTTAAAAACAAATGGACCTGATAAGATTTTGTGACAATAAAAGCTACTTAATACATAAATTTGATTAAAGGAAGATGATTCTTAGAAGTCTATACAAATTTGTCTTTCAGGAAACTAATCCTCATATACACAGTAAACCCCTCCTAACCAACACCCCTCTTATGCAGACAATTTTTAATGCCCCCGATTCCAAGGCAAATAACATTATTAAACCTGTCCCACGGACATCCCTCCATTGCAGACAAAAAAATTATCCTGTTAGCGTCCGCACTGGAGGTTTTACTGTACATAATAGCAAATTCCCCGATCGAGTAACACTCCTGATGTCACTTTCAATGAAATTCCTGCCACAGCATGATAACTTGATAATATTTTTTGGTAATGTTTGACATGCAGGAATATGCTATATTTTGAAAAGGCTGAACTGGATCTGGTAACTTAACTGTTTTACAGGTAAGACTGTATTTTTATTAGAATGAAGAAACGAAAAAGTGGTTAACAATATTAATGCTATCTACTCTAGTTTAGGGGTCATCCACTGGAGCTAGGGTTCAAATTTCAACTATTAAAGTATCACCAAACAGGCAATTGCTCTGATTAAATGTAGAAGCAATTTTCACCGTCATACTTGACGGGTGATTTTCTAGTATCAACAATAATTTCATTCCAAACCGTGAAGATACTTCAATCTTCAAAGAAAGCACATGGAGACTGAAGAAAGACGTGAACAAATATAGGAAGAAGAACCTTCCCATATCACTTTCAGAAAGTCATATGACTCTGTTTCAGCACTAAACAAAATTAATCAATTTTTACTTGTTACCTTAATAGATCAAAGCCCATTAAGTGGGCATACAGAAAATAAAACACACTCTCATTTTCTGAACTGGGAGGCAGGGGGGGGGGAGTGAAAAGTTACTCAATTTTCTCAGACAAAATAAAGTATTTCTTAGTCATAAAATACATAAAAACATGAAATGATGCAGTTTTTATACTGTTTCACATTCTTGAGTAAGAAATGATGCTGCTAAATTTTGTTTATGCGGCTTTAGTTGCAATCTAGGATAGTTTAAGGAAAGTTTTAACGTTCTTGTGTATACTTTTTCTTCATCTTGTTCATTTTCAAACTATGAAAAAACTGTTGTATTCTTATGAAAAAACTGTTCAATAAATGGAGTATAATAAACTGTTTTTTAATGAATGATTATTTAAGTTTTTCATTAAAAAATCCATAATAAGAAAAAGGTTTCCTGGTTATTAATATTCTTGACCCATAAATTTTGTAGCATATTTAGCACAGAAAATTTTGGCTTTGAAGTCGAAATAATCACTGTACTTGTTGTCTCTTGTGGGTTCTGCATTTGGCTGATCACACTAGAGCCAGTGGTCTAGAAAACTAAGATGGGCACAGTAGGCCCTTGGTCTACATGGGCTGCTGTGCTATTGGCATTTGTGAGAGGAGAATTCTTAAATACCTAGCAAAGTTTTTTTTTCTTTGTGACAAATAAAAAGAAGAAAAAAGTAACTGGTTTGTGGAATTTCTCATTTTTTACTAGTCTGCCGATCAGGGGCAATTGTGAGCCCATGAAAAAAACCTGAACATTTTAAAAAGCAAATTGAGGGGGAGGGGGGGGGGACTCATGTTCAAAAATAAGACCTCTAATACTCAAACACTATCAACCCTTGAAAACTTGAAGATCCTAGGGACTCGCTAAAACCTTTGAATAATCAATAATTCAAGTTATTGGAAGTACCTTATCTTGTCTGCTGAAGAATATATTTTGTTTCCTTTTTCAGGAATAGTGATACCAAGAATCTACAAAAAATTCTCTTTACCGAGAATAAATTTTATCAAACTGTTTTCAATTTTTATAAAAATTTTAAGACCCTCAAAGATTAGCCCGCAATGAAATTTCATGTTCTCAGCCACGGCAAAAAGTAACCAAATCAGTTACTTTTCATGCATTCATGCAACACTGTTCATTAAGGAGTACTACTGTAAGTAAATTGTCTCCTCGTGCAAGCTGATAAGCAAAGCAATGGGTTAAAGGAAAAGGTTTTTGTAAGTCTTATTTTAGTTGCAGTTTTATGAATAACAGAGTAAATGAAACTTGTTCTTCCAAAATCAGTACTAATAATTACCACCCATAATGGTCTTGCTTCATGATCCAAGCGTAATTCCATTAAACTACGATAATCTTTTGCCCCAAATTCATCTTCTTGGGTCCCTTCAGCAATTTGCTGACTAGCTGCAGCTGGAATGATATCTATGGGAAAAATCCAACAAATGATCTTCAATGTATACATATATTTCAACAACGCGACCACATGGTCATGTCCACTGCAGGTAAAAATCATTACTTTTCAAGTACAAAAATTTATTTCAGAAATTTGATACTTCATATTATGATACATAATGGTTCCTTGTAATTCAGTATATCATTACTGAAAGCCAAAGTCTAAAATTTCAGAAATAAAGTGCAAATATATGCACAAAAACAACATGCATTAAAGTGATAAAAAAGGAACAATAAGAATCCGGGCTCATAGCAAGTGGGGAAAACTATATAGGAGTTTAAAAGGAAAAATAAAGGGGTTTGGTTGAAAAATATTTAGGAATTTGGAAGAAAAAAATATAGGATCTCATATGTTTTGAGCACATACAAAAAAAAAAAAAAGCTTCAAGGTCAATATCATTGTACAATGCATCAATTTATAGCAGAGTAAAGAAAAACAGATGTGAGAGTAAATGAATTTTCGTACCCACAATAATTTATGAAAGTGAAACACTCAAACAAGAAAATAAGCGGTCAGAGCGCATTTGGAAAATAATCAGAATCCTATTACAGTGACTGCCGCTTGTATGAATCATGTTTGCTTTAAAAAATTTTGATTCAAAAAAGCATTCTTAAAACAGATATCATTAGAAGTGTACCGTTCACTCAAAATATCCCTTCTTTGAGTATTTAAAGAATTTTACCGTAAAACAGTATAAAAAAGCAATTACAAAATTCAGACCAGGTGCTTTGAAAAATGCATCAAATACTGATTGCTAAAAATTAGATACGTACCGAGTAGCACTTTCGCCGAGTACCGAGTACTCGGCCTTTCACAACTCGGCCGAGTTACCAAGTACCAATTATGTTTTATGAAGAACCACCGACACATATGTGATGAATTTTGAACTTATTGGAATAGTAGTATAGACCTCCTTGTCCATATAATAGTTTTTAAAACTAAATTCCTGCTGAAATTCAATTTACGCATTATATAAACAATTTTGTTTGTGTCAAAAATTTTACAAAAAAATTATTTTTAAAATTAAAAATAAATAAATAAAAGGTATGATTAATCAAGTTGGAATTAAAACAAATTTATACCAATCAATTATAGTTTTAGTCCGCAAAACATAAATAATTTTAATACAACAAATGTGCAGGAACACTGCAGACCATGTGTTTCTGCCCCCCCCCCCCCCCGTTACAAGGAACGTCTTTTTCAGTGCATAACATGTGAGCTAAAGAATGTTAAGACATTCGACAAAAAATCTGACTTTTGTCGGATGCCTTTAAATCCACAAGCTCCCATGTTGTGCATTGAAAAAGGAATTCCTTGCAATGCCAAAACACATGTCTGCAGTGTTCCTGCACTGTGCTTTTAATGTTGTTTTATTTCCTTTTATTTTTTAAGCAAAGGTATTTTCATAATTTTTCATAATTAATTTTTGTTTGTAACAAAAATCCATTTTTAACATAAAAATTCCATATTTTCTATACTTTTTTTTTGCATAATTTTACATAAATAATTTTTATCAACTTTGGGGACATTAAAATAAAGATTTAATCCATTGAAGCATTACAAACTTCCATTATTCTCAAAATTTAAAATTTGACTTATAAATTTTAATTGTAAATGTTTGCAGAATATAATGCTTGCTCTTTTTTCTATAAATTTTAGTATCTGCCTTGGACAATATTCAATTTTTTGCAACTACTCGGTATTGGCCGAGTATCTGATCAGAATTTGGCCGAGTACCGAGTAGTTACCGAGTACTCGGTACGTCTCTACTAAAAATAGGTAATAATTCAGACCATCTTTTTTTCAATGTCGTAAATCTACCTAGTCCTCGGCATTGGTACATCATTGCTTCATCAATGCTAACACTAACGATGAGAAAATTGAGAGTGCAGAAGTCCCGCCGACTCTATGTCTCTCTCTATCTCACCGGTTTTGTTGGACTTTTCCTAAGAAAAGAATCACTAAAAGTGTGAAACACTCTGCCTCCCCCTTCTTTATTTTACTATTTACAGATTTCAAAAAAAAAAAAAAAAAAATCTATTTTTCCTAAAACGAAGCAAATAAAAAAAGACTGTGCTAATGCAACACATGTTTGTGGGCAGTAGCGGAACCTGGGGGGGGGGAGGTAAGGAGCTATAGTCCCCCCCCCCCAAGGTCCGAACTTACACTAGATAAAATCGAAACTTCTGAAATTTTTAATACTACAATACATTTGCGAAAATAAATATGCATTACATTTATATGTAACTACATATATAGTGGCATATTTATAGATGAGAGGGTGGGGGGTAGGAGACTGTAGCCCCTCCCATTCTCTCATTTGGTCAAAACTTAAAACAGATTAAACTGTGCTCTGCAATGAAATGGAAAGGCTTGGAGGAAATCGTTTCGTTTTGCAATCTCTTTTTTTGTTTAAATCTGAAAGTTATTACTTTCAAATTAAACTAGCCATATATATTCAACTTAGTTCCCAGGTTAAGGGGGCTATATCCCCCCTCTCCCTTCATGAGGTCAGAAATACCTCTAAACAAAACTGAAATTTCAAAGATTTCAAATACTTCAATACTTTTCCGAATTTAAATATGCATTATCCACTATAATATTAAAATCTGTTCGCGTCCGTCTGTCTGTCTGAAGATCGATCTCCTCGAGAACCGCTGCGAATCGAGAGTCGAACGAGATACCGATCAATTCGAAATTTTCCAAAGAAAACAATAGAACCAATCTCATAATTGTACGACTTTAATTAGCGGAGATATTAATTAAAACGTTAATTAACATAACGTTATTCAGGAATTTTTATTTCTTTCCTGTTGCCATTTTGCGTATGAGCAAATAAAATTCTAATAATTGTTTTAAAAGAGATTTTTTTGGCTGCTGTCCAAATCTTAAAACAACGTTTCCATCCAGAATTTCATTTCAAATTAGTTTAAAATTGGTTGCTCTATTCGGATATAGCCTTTATTTTATCGTCTGTCCTTTTTTTATTTTTTACATTCAACGTTCTTAACTCTTTTCCTCATATAAAAGTTGTTTCTTTAGCTATGTTTATTGATTGTAATGTAAGTTAATCATTCACCGGCCTCATATTTTGATACATTTAGGATGTGCGACTAATTATGTTTATTTTGTTGAACTTTTTCCTGTTACATGGGTGAGTTTTCGAATTGCAATAACTTTCTTTTTCTTTCCTGTTTCTATTTTTGAAATACAGTTTGTATCGTTAAAAGAACATGTTAAATTAAGATTGTTTGGATTTCTTTAAGTGAAACAGAGTTGAACAAAAAAATTGTTTTTAAGGATTTTAACTAAAGCTATCTTGGAATCTGATGACTTGGTATTTAATTAATGCTTATTGGTATTTATTTAGTCTTGGTGCTTTTAGTTTCACATAATCAATCAAAATGTGTGTGTCATTTTATGTAAAAAGATGATCGTAATTGTACATAAATATTTCAGATATAGTCTATCAGATTTAATTCAGTTTAAAGTGACCAGAGATTATAGTTGATAATGCACATATTTTCATCTTTTGTGCTAATTGAAAATGCTCATAACTTGTATCATTGATAACTATGATTAACGTTAAAGAGAATTTTGACAAAAATATGCTCTACTGGTGTTTTACAAACCTTGCATTACGCGTATTTATTTACTTCTTAGCGCGTTAGAAACTGATGTCAGAGTAATACAAAAACATCAATTGGACATCTCTTTCATTTTTTAAGTAGCCCGTGCAACGCCGGGCACGCAGGCTAGTATTTAAATAAAGATATACACTGTGATGTATTAATGGTGAGTTCGGGGGGGGCTAAAGGAACTGTAGCTCCTTCTTCCATTTGGTCAAAACTTACAACAGATTACGATGTGATTTGCAATTGCATGGGAAGGCTTGGAGGAAATAGCTTCGTCCTGATGATAAAGGTTTTTTCACCTGAAGTTATCAGTTTCAAATTAGCACAGTCATATATTTTATTTCTTTCTCAGGCTAAGGGGGTTTCAACTCTCCCCTCCCCCAATGAGGTCAGAACTTGCACTGGATAAAACCGAATTTTTGGAGATTTTAAATACTGCAATACTTTTACAAAATTATCTTAAAACTGATTTTAGGCCTCTAATTTCGGAAAATTTTGTTGAGTGAGCCCCCGCTTCCCCCCAGTGTTATCAAAGATTACATAAAATTGCATTTTTCATACACTATTTTTGAATATTTCTAGAGGAAATTTTCTAGCCTTTTTTTTTTCTAATTAACATAATCTTCACTCCTTATTTGGACAAATATAGAATGAAATTTTATTTCGTTGTTTCAATTTCAAACTTTTTTTGGTGTGAAACTACATCTATCTATATTAATCGTCACCTAAGTGAGCTTTAAAATAGGTTTTTAGAACGGAAGGCTCCTTCCCCTTACAATATCATAAAAAAAGCTTAATATTGCTTTTCCAGCTTTATTGTCGAAATTTTGTAGGGAAAGTCCTCAAACACTGTCTGTTCCCTTAATGTGACTAAAAAAAGATTCATCTATAGGCCTTCAAACTTGAAACATTTCCTTTGGAGACAATCCATTCCATCAAAATATAAATCAAAATTGTGCTTTCAGAACTTCAATTTCAAAACATTTCCGAAGGCAGCCCCCGAAGAGCAAAGCGTCTTATACCATCGTCCAAGAGAGCCTGAAATGTGTTTTAAAGACTTCGATTTCGAAAAAGTTCTGGAGAAGATCTCCTAACACTCACTCTTTTCCTAATATTACTATAAAAGAAAGAAGAAATTGTGCCTTTAAACTTCAATTTCCAAATTTAGCCAAAGAAGATATACCCAAATTCTTCTCTACATGCTAAACGTCTTTAAACACAGACAAATTTTTGCGCTTCTAAGACTTCAACTTTTATAAATTTCCAGAGGTTCCCCCGAGCACCTCCCCCTTAGTATCAGCACAGATAGCTTTAAATTTTGTTTTAAAAAATTCCCCATGAGAATCCGAAATTTTTTTCTTCACATACAACCTAAAAATGACTTCTTGAAAGAGATTTCGGGAGGAAAAGGACGCCAATAGAGTCAAGAGGAGGCAGGGAGTCCTCTTTCCTCTATCTTTCCCAGATCTAAACCTTAAGTCACATCTTTAGGACCTCAATTTGTAAAAAAAAAACGGAATAAAGACCTGATGTCACTGTTGTGATGTTAAGAGATCCCCCTAATGTTGACAAAGAAGATGTACCGTTGAGTTTTTTTTCGAGCTTTAGGGTCAAAAACTTCAAGAGACAGACAGCACATGAACTTTTTCCATTTTTTAAACAAAACGACACCTTTTGAAAACTTATTTATTAAAATATTTTCATAAAAAGCTTCCAAAACTTCCCATTTTCTAAACTTAACCAAACATCAACTAAAATTGCGTCTTTCAGATTTCACTGACAAACCTTTTCCAGAGAGTGCCTCCAAAAAGTGCTCTTGGGGGAGAACTCCATTCGTGCAGGGCGTGCACAGGGCGAGGGGGAGAAAAGGGGCACCTGTTGGCCCGGGCCCGAGATTTTTAAAATGAGAGGTGAAATGTATCAGGGACGTAGGGGTAAACAATATAGAGGGGGCCCGTCAAAGTCATTTGTGACGAGCCCCGAAATTTCTGTGCACGCTCCTGCATATGTGGTGCGTCATCGCTCTTGGAATTGATGGATTTGGAATGGTTTTAAAATCGAATGACTGCTTCTTGCGTGCTTTATTTCTGATGGGGTTATATTTGAATGTTTGGTGTCAAATTTTCGATTATCGAGAGATCTTTTTATAATCGAACGATATATTTTCGCACGAAAATAATTAAGGAATTATATCATATGAGCGCGTTAAGGGGGGGGGGCACGGGTTGTGCATTCCGTTGATGAAATCTTAAAATAACAGGCAGAGAAATGCTTTCCATATTGCTTTGCACTTGACAGTTATTTAGATCAAAAAAATTTTAAAAAGTGGGGGATAATGATAATATGGACATGTGATTGGGCAACACAAACAGGTTTGAACTTGAGAGTTGTTTACATAAATAATGTATTGAAATAAAAAGTGGGAACAGTTTAGCTAAAAATTGGGGGGGGGGACACCTTCCTCCTACGTCCCCAACCCCTTAAATGTGACCCTGAGAAATTGAACAAACCTTTTGAGTGGTTAACTTTTCTAGTGATTCATTCGCAGAGGTTATCGCTAGGAGGGAGACGTTATGGCTTAAACCGGGTAATTCAATTTTTTGAGGGGTCTTTGCTCTTTTTGGGACTATCGTACTTGGAGGGGGGAAGGTGGTTGTCACGAGGGGTCCCGTTGCCCACAAGAACGAACGGACATCCTAATTTAGTTTCGAATAAGAGCTTCTCGGGCGCTTTTTTCGAATGGGGTTAACCAGATACTACATTTCTTTGAGTAAACGTTTTAAAACGGTTGTTACGCTGTAACAACCATTTTAAAACGTGTATGAAACATTTAAACGATGTGTGTTTATAATACAAGGCTGCCTATCTTCCTAAGGGTGAGGAAACCCACTCCTGAAATGCGACGGAGACCCCCCCAGAACAAGAACCTCCTAAAGTAAGACCAAAAGCCTTCTGGAGTTGCCCCCTCCTCATTTAAACTTCATTTTGGCGCGGTCTGCACCATGGACCTACCCCTACCCTCTCGTGGGCACCTCTCGATAATTGCTTGTTGTTGAATGTTCGCTATCGAGCGACGCTTTCGGATGATTTTAAAATCGAATAATCTGAATTTTTAGAGAAACTTGGTAATCAGTTAACCCTTTTTGAGGACCAACGCAAGGAAAATGAAGCGGAGCCACGGGACCCAAAGTTTCGAAATGGACCGCTGCCAGCCCAAACAGTTTCAGCAGTTTAAAAAAAATCATAAAATAAGCATCTCAATACAATAACTCCAAATTTTTAAGTTGAGTAAATAATGTACTACTAATCAACGTTTTAAAAGTATAATGAATATAACATTATTAGAGTATGCACACGCGAAAATAAATGATACGCAAACAAGAATAGTTACAAATATCATACGTATGGAATGAAAAAAAAAGACAATAATGATCTGCATATAATGTAATTTCAATTAAAAAATTGGGCCAAAGAATGCGAGCTAAAATTAATTCCACACGACAAGCATCAAAACTCCTTTATGTACTCAGAAACATCTCAAATTCACTCCCTGTACCCATTGTTATTAGCTTTTCCCCTAATCAATAAAAGTGAAATATAAAAATAAAAAAGAGCGAATCATGAAAGAAGCAAAAGAATGGATTCCACTTAAAGTTTCACTATTATTAATGCGCCGGGAATCCTAATGCCCTGTAAAACATAGCGAGAAATATTTTACCCTTCCTCCCTTCTCTTATATAAGTCAGATACTAACCCTACTACCAACAGCAGCAGCAAAAGAAAAAAAAAAAAAAAAAGCAAAGCTATAAACAAGAACAAATGAGCCCTTATGTGCAGAGCTGCGATTCCTCGACTTGTTTACATTATTAACTTCTTGCTTAATAAGCGTCCGAAATCTCGAAATAATCACGTGGTAGAAGAGAAACATCCCCTGTAGGCCTCCGAAATCAAGCTCTCGTTGAATCTGCATTCCCCAAGAATTGAGACCCACAATGAAAACTATTAAATGTATCTATTGAATGCATCTCCCAAAACAGACTCAATTAATTGCTATTTAACTTTATCGGAAAACAACGAAAACTAGTTCCACTTGAATGTAAAATATAAAATTTTTCAAGAAGGGGGGCGAAGGCAATCGAACTCCGTAAATTGAAGTTTCAGTGGCTATGTATGCATCATAACTCTCAAGCCCATATTTCAAATTTTACACTTTAGGGGGGGGAAGGGGTTAAAGGGCATATAATCAATGCATAGTATTCCTACTAACAGCAAAAACTTCATTTAAATGTAAATAATAATTTCTAAAAGCCAGGATGGGTCGCCCGTTCTAGATCTTACCCCTGTGAAAAAAACTCGATGTTTTAAAAGTCGAGGGCATCCCCTTCCCCCAGGGCGATGACACACCCTCTCAAATGTTACGGAGCATCTGTCTAGGAAAAGAGCCCACGAACCCCCCCCCCCCCCGAAAATTGAGATAAAGAATGTCTCAAAAATGACCCCTAAAAATTTCAATGACGCAGAGTCTAAAACCTACCAAATTGACCCCCATAAACTGGTCCATCCAGGGTGAAGCTTAAGGGGAGGGGAGCAAAGGGTATGTAACTAGTGCAAAATTAAACGAAAAATTACAAAAAGCACGTTCCCGTACATTAAGAAGCATTAATTTTCAAAGCCGGGAGGCGATTGACCCCTCTGGTCCAGAGGGGTCAATCGTCTCCTCATCGGGCCTACCCTCAAAGTTGCAGTGACAGAAGTACGCGTCATGACACTCAGGTCCTTTATTTCAAATTTTCCAGGACAGGGGCGGGGGGGGGGGGGGGATAAAAGAATATATATACTCAGTGTATATTGTACAAATTAATAACAAAACCTACGCCTACATATATGTCAGTACCATTATTTCGAAAACCCAGGGGGGGGGGGGAATTGCCCCTTCCTGACCCCCTAAATTACGAGCTTGATGGTACACCTTCCCCTCGTGCGCAACCCTACAGAAACAATTCGTGAAGTCAACTGTTCTAGAAGTCAGAATTGCACACTCCCACGACCCCTCAAGAGCGATGGCGCACCCTCTCAAATATTACGGAGCAACTCCTAGGACAAGAGCCCCCTACCCCCCAATGCGATTTAAAAGACACGCTCAGCCCCCTCTCCTCTTAGAATTTTATTGGCGTTGTGAGCGCCATGGACACCCTTAGCGGGCACCCCTGTAAAAGTAAACTTGATTCTGGAACTCAGGAAGTCTAGATACTGGTCGAGAACTCGATTCAAACATTTCGAGAACTCGATTCAAACATCTCGAGATCTCGATTCAAAACATCTCGAGATCTCGATTTAAAACATCTCGAGATCTCGATTCAAAACATCTCGAGAAGTAAATTGCTCGAGTACTCGATTTAAAAGATCTCGAGAAGTAAATTGCTCGAGTACTCGATTCAAAAGATCTCGAGAAGTCAATCGCTCGAGTGCTCGATTCGGAAGATCTCGAGAAGTAAATCGCTCGAGTACTCGATTCGGAAGATCTCGAGAAGTCAATCGCTCGAGTACTCGATTCGGAAGATCTCGAGAAGTCAATCACTCGAGTTCTCGAATTAAAAAGATCTCGATTATCAATCACTCGATTATCAGAAGTACTCGATTCCCGATATCTCGATTATCAAAAGATCTCGATTATGCCCATCACTAGTCTGCACACCCATTTTTGTTTTGCGAAAGTATTTTTATCTACCAATGTAATAATTTACTCAGCTTTATATGAGGTTTTTTGCCTGAGCATGGTTTTAACTACTCCAGGCTTATGAGCATAAAGCTAGAGCGGTGCTGCAATCTCTGAATGCTGTAACTGACCTTTCCGGTGTTTGCTTGATTCCGTCTTAGCTTTGGTCATGGGGCGGTAATTTGTAGCTTTATTTCCAACTGAGGTGCATATAGTGTTTTCAGACCTTTAAAACGTTTGCGTAATTATTTATATTTTTCAGTATACTATACAAATTTATTTCAAGTAAAAAATCGTAGGAGATCCCTGGAGATATGGTCAGTCACAAACACTTGATTCATTTAAGCAGCGTGCTTAACTCAAATATTTAGCAATTTTTAAATGTTAAAACTGGATTTTCCCGTTTTTGAGGAATTAATTCATTAAAGTGGCTGATTCAATTACCTGGCGCTCACTGTAACAGCACATCCATACCTTACAGTTAATGTGTGTACATGTGTGTAACATGCGTACACACATGTATATAAATGCATGATTTTATTGTTAAAAAGAAAAAATAACATGGATTGCATATATCTCTAAATAGTGAACATTTTTTTATGTTTTACGAGAAAATATAGTTTAATGTGTAAAAAAATCAATTTTTCCATTTCTTCCAGAATTTTTTTTCCCCCCACTAGTTTAAAATTTCTGGAAACTTTACATCTTTTGCAAATTTAGCAATCAGAAAATGAGTAGATCTCATATTCTAAATTTGTCACATGTAGAGCCCAAAAACAAAGTATTTGAACTACGTGTACGCAGTGGCGTAGCTAGGGAGGGGCGGAGGGGGCGGTCCGCCCCGGGTGGCACTTTTTGGCGGGCGGCAATTTCACACTTTTGATGCGAAAAAAGAACGCGTTTTCCCAAGAAGTAAATCATGCTTTTGATAATTTTTTGGAGTCAAAAAAAGGTCTTTTAATTCTAAGGTTGTGGTACGACTATAATAAAATTACTCAAATACAAAACATATGTATTGTTCTTGTGGACATCTCAGCATTATGTTGTTTTTTCTCTTCCTTCGTCAAAGCTACAGACAGAGGGCAGTGTCACGTTTTTCGGAAAGAGCAACCGAAAGAGCCTTCCCATCTCTTAACGTCACCAAACAGCCCAAAAGTACAGTTTTATGCCTTGAGTCTCAAAACATTTCAAAAGGATAATGCCCACCCCATCCCTAGTCTAATATTGAGTTTTTAAAATTTCAATACCAACAAATTCCTGAGAGGGGTCAAGCATTGACCCTTCCTTTAACGTGGTTAAAGAGTTAATATGTGTATTAAGGACATCAACTTTGAACTTTCATTGCATCCAATATGTCTCCAAAAATAGCTTAATGTTGGGTTTTGAAATTTAAATTTCAGAAAAATTCTAAGGTCGGGATCCCAAATGTGCACCAATCTAACTTCTTCACAGTTGGCTCCAAATTTCGTTTTTAGAAATTTCTAAGGGAAGACAGCAAAGCCTTCTTTTCGCAGTGATGAAGAGCTTAAAATGAGCAACAGTTTCGAAAAAGATTTCGGGGGGGGGGGGGGGGGCCTCCGAATTCTCTTATGACGTTGTTCGTTAAACAATGGCTAAAGTCGCATTTTTAGGACGTCATTTTCAAAACGTTTCATAGGGAGATGGAAAAATGATCTAACTTACCAACATTTTTGGAAATAGTTGGAAACTTATGCCATCAAAGATAGCCTACAATTCCGTTTTTGAAACTTCGGCATCGGAAAATATCTTGAGAGCTCGCGTACGTTCCCTATTCTCTTTAACTTCATCAAATATAGACTAAAATTGATTTCAAGTTTTAAAATATTTCGGGAGGAAAATCTTGTCTTTGTTGGAGTTAGGGGAGGCCCATACAACACTAGATACAGCTTACATTTACGTGCTTTTCAGTTTATTTGAAAAGCTTTCCTGACAGCGCTGCTGAACCTTCCCTAACGTCGTCACATATCCATAGACAGCCTAAAATTGCTTTTTTAAAACTTCAATTTCGTAAAATTTCCTTGTGAACTTGCTGTTTCACTAACGAACCAAAGAAAGCAAAACTGATTTTAATTGTGAAAAAAAAAAAGAAAAAAAAAAAATCTGGAGGGAGCTGAAAGCCTTTTTTCAAAAAACCGTTACCAAAAATTGCTTAAACTTCCGAATTTTGACTTAACTTTTGAAACTTTTCGGTGGAGCTTTTCGGTGGGAGTGAATTCCTTTTATTTTCTTCTGCAAAAAAAATAAGACGGGGAATTTTTTTTTCTTCATTAAAATCTTATTAAAATACTTTTGACTCTTTAATGTATTAACTATTTTCCATCAAAAGGGCGGCAAATTGAGGAACCGCCCTGGGGGCAGGAAGCGTAGCTACGCCACTGCGTGTATGATCATATGAGACAAAATTAAAAGCTGTCAAAATCTTTACAGCCAGTAACTCTTAAAGTTAACATGTTATACTATTAAAATAACACAAAATAAATTCATTAAAAGAAAAAAGTTAATTTATGAATTGAAAAAAGTTAAAAGTTGCAAGTAAAATCATTTATATTTTATATATTTCATAAAATTTAAAAAAATACGTAACAGAAGTTTAGTACATATGTTAACATTAAAGTTTAAAGATGTAATAGCGCACAGTGCAAGGAAGAAAAAAGAAGGTTAAAGGTTTTTGCATTTTTGGGTAGAATTTAACATTTGATAAAAAAAATATAGGACCTAGTTGGAAAATATAGGATGTATAGGAGAATATCTGACAAACATATAAGAAATACAAGAGGACTATGAGCTCAGCAAAATTTTTAATAAATAATGACATAACGAGCAAAACTAGAATACCAGTTTCAGTGTCATCATCTGCAGGATCTTCTTCAAAACCACTTTTCTTGAAAAATTTCTTTTTGCTTTTTTTACTATCTGAAAACAAAAATGAATAAATAAATAAAACATCTGCATCTGGCGATGGTCTTTCCGGGCCCTTTTCATTTCAATGCTGGCAAGTTGCATCAAAAATATGTTTTCGCAATCCGAATTGCGATAGCATCTTGACACGTTAGTAGTGCGATAACACGCTCTTCGTCGGTTAGTTTTCGTCAAGGCATGACAAAACTATACTTTATAAACCAACCTAAGATAAGGAGGCAGTCCGTAAGGTATAAACCTACTCCCTAATTTCGTATATAAATTTGACCCCACTATTATAAAAATCAACCAAACCTTATTAACATCACACACAATGTTATTACACCTTAAGAAGTCAGGGGTCTGTCCAGGATTTTTCACAGGGTCGGTTTTTTGTGAAAAATCAAATAATTTTGTGAAAAATCAATTAATTTTGTGAAAAATCAAATAATTTTGCAAAAAAAAAAAAAAAAAAATGTAAAAACAAAAGAGGTGGAAACTGCATCATTGACACTTAAAAGTTGAGTGTTTTCCCTCTTTTTTCCTGTTAATATCTACCATTCTACATCATGTTAAATTGTACCAGAAATGTTATTTGTATAGTATTTAAAACAACTGTAAGAAAAAAAATTCAGGCAGGGGTTCAGCATTTAACTTATTAACCCACAACTTTTTAAGAGCATAGAGTTTCGTTTAAAACTTATAAACTTCGTGATTTTTACAAAAATAAGAAAATATTTTATTTGTTTACCTCTTAACTAAGCATACTAAACATCGAAAATTCGAAAAATCAGATTCCCATAGCTGATGCAAAGAGATTGCAATCCTCAAAGTAAAGCCATCAAAAGTATAAAAACGGCTTGTAAAATAAATATTTTGATTAACTTATTTTAGAATTGCATTTTAGAGTCCTATGATAAACATATCATTAATATCTGGACACAGTTGAAGCAAAAAACAAAATAAATAAAAATAAACCATTGATTCAGCATTTTAATTAGTGACTCATAAAAGAAAATGGAATTCCGCTTTAAAAACTTGAAATAAGCTTTGTTACAAAAATAAAGACTTTTCATTTATTTGAATCCTAATGAAGCGAAGTTAACTTGAAAAAAGAATAAAATATGATTCTCATATCGGATGTAAAAAAATTGCGTTTTTAAAAATGTAGGCATCTATAATAAAAATTAAAAAAAAAAAAAAAAACAGTAAATAAGAGTTAATTTAAAGGATAAACAGTTAAACATTGACCAGACGCAAAGTGGCGATAAGTTTGAATTTGTTAACCCTATCTGAAGCGATTATCATTCCCCCCCCCCCCCCACCCTACTATCCTTTGCAGTTCTAAGTTCATTTTCCTGTATTTATATTAATGATTATTAAATCATGAGTGGGGAAAAAAATGCTTACTACGCTTTTTCAGAGAATGTGTTGACACTTTTTCAAAGAAGTTTACAACAACACCTCTGCATAAAACAAACAAAATTAAAAACCAAACTGACTTTCAGCTGTTAATTTCTCTCAAAGAAACCAACAACAGGTTTCTTCATTTATTTGGCCGTAGTAATTATTTATGGCTTGCAGGAGCATCACAAGAATGCCGATTTTTTTTTCTTTTGTAAAATTAGCCGATTTTGTATAAGTTGATTCCTCTAATTTAACTTTAAAAAAGGTTCCAAACATTATCATTTTTATACAGGAAATATGCTGTATTATTTTAATTTGAGATTTGCTCTTTCAATAAACAATTTGTGAAAGATCCATTTTTGTTTTTTTATCAGAATTTTGTGAAGGGTCCGTTTTGGTTGATCGGGATTTTGTGAAAGGTCTGTTTTGGTTGATCGGATTTTTGTGAAGGGTCCATTAACGGACCCAAATTTCCTCTGGCCAGATCCCTGGAAGTTGTTGCTCAAATAAACTAAAAATCTATTGAACACTTTCTCGTGCGTCTTTTACTTTTAAACAATGAGGAGTTGCCATTTGTCAGTTTGTGTAAAATGAAATAAATAAATATATTTAACAATTGAAATACATTACAAATATGGATGAGATGTTCCCTTATATATTACTAGAGATGATCATTACGTAGGAATATTGAAAAAGGAACCGGAATTTCAATAGCGGTCATGTGAGGATAATAAGCAGTTTGGATTGAGCAAAAAAGGAAAAAAAAAAGAGTGTTACATTTAAAAGAATATAATATCAAAAATAGAATACATAGGAAACATTTCATGCTTCTGGGGAGGAGGGAGAGGATAAATTTTAAGAACTCAAAGTGCTTGTGAATGACAATACAATATATTAGAGTCGAAAATTTTTATCTTACCAATTGAATGCAAAACAATTTTTGGGTTTCTGAGTGAAGAATGAAAGAATATTACTTAAGAGTTATTACAAAATAAGTAACATAAAATTGAAATAGTTCACACATTTCAATGAGCCATAGAAATGACAAAAAAAAAAAAAAGCTACTATGACCAGGATCTGACAAGGCCGGGGCATCAGATCGCCTGAGAAACTAAAATAAAATATCTTGGCAGGTAGCTCTTTTAGAACAAGAATTTTTCAGAAGCGGTGTCATGTTATTTTGAATTTTCCAATAAACTGACGATCGAATTGCCTAGAACTAAAATTTGTTTTCCTGGCTCCCAAGATTTTAATTTTTGTAGGTCTCTTCATTATGACAATCCTAAATTATCTTCAAAATCTAATATTTTACTGAAAAATTTATTTCATCAATCTCACCTTTGCTATTTCGACCCATATCAGAGTAACTTAGAAATACTAATTGTATTTGTGATAGTATAAACAAACAATTTTTAGCCGAAATTATTCATTTCTTTTACTCCGTCACATTACAGACGACACGCCGGGTCTCCTGACAAAACAAAAACCAAATTGACAAGAATGCTCGTATTTCAAGCCTTGCTTCCTATAATATTTGAAGTTTAAATTTTACGAAGAGTCTTTTCCGCACTTTGGTTTATAAAAAGGAAATACACAATGAAATAAGAAAATCACTACTAAACCACAGCAAGCAGAGCTAGCCGTGAAAAGCAACACACGAAAGAAAACAAATATTCTACAGTTATAGTTAATAATTGCTATAACTGTATTTATTGACTTTGGTATTTATTCGACTTTTCGCAGCTGTATTTACATATTTCAGAGCATATTTTTTTTCACGATTAATTACAAGTTTTAGATTAAACAGCTGCATGAAAAAATTTCATTGTATGTTTATATTTAAATGCTTGATCTTTAAGAAAAGAATTTTTGAGAATTTTGTTGGTATTTAAGTGCCGAAAAGGTGGCAGCATTAATCGTTAATTTTCGTTTACCAACAAACATGAAGGTATTCTTGTCAACGTGCTAAGGCCTTTAAATTAATATACTGATGCTATTAAAATAAATTTTAACGTTAAAAGTTTCTTCCCTTTAAAAATTCTCATCTCTTTCTGTTTTTTTTAGGTTCAAACCACAAATGATTTTAGCTGTGTTAGCAAATTATCTTCTGCTAGAAAAGGATATTTCAACGATGAATTTCTGCAATTTTTCGTTCAAGAACAGAAAATTAGAGCTCCAATAATAAACAGGTTAGCAAAATTTTTTGAGTATCTTTGAAACACAAGTTTGTGTGCATGTTGTAGGATGGAGGCATGTTGTTTTATGTCGCAAATTTTAGACTTTAAAAACTTTTTTAATTGCATTTTGTTAAGTTCGTTTAATTTCAAGAGTGATGCTGACACCAGAAGTTGATTGAAATTTAAGTCTCAAAAAGACCATTTCATGCTATTTTTTGTCAGACTTATTGAGAAAAAGCAGTTAAACTGTTCTCATTCAGAAACTTGCGAAATTGAAATCCTAAAAATGAAACTTTCAGTCATCTTTTGGTGGCATTAAGGAGAGGAGCGATCTGTGGTACTCAAATGAGACCTATACCTCGAATGACATTTTTTTAGATTCATAAAATGATTTTAACTTATGCGATTTCTTCCTAAAACCATATAATTATAAAATAAATGTTAAAGAAAGCATAACTTGATTATTGCCAAAGACAGGAACCTTCTAGTTGCTTCTCCTGAAATGAAAAAATTGAAACATCTTTATCGTTGCTCAGGGTTTATCAATGGATCTATTTCAAACAAATCTAAAGAAGTTCTTCTGCCCCTATATAGAAGTTTGGTAAGACCTCATTTGGAGTATGCTGTTCAGTTTTGGTCTCCTTATTTTAAGAAAGATATTAATGTATTGGGAAGGGTTCAAAGGCAGGCTACAGGACTAATAAATGGACTTCATCATTTAGACTATGATTCCAGGCTTAGAATGCTAAAAATGTACAGTCTTGAGCAAAGAAGAGACCGAGGGCATGGGCGGATTTATGGGGGGTCAGAGGGGGGCAATGCCCCCCCAGTTTTGGGCGGACTTTATGTAGCAACAACACATCTTCCAAAAATTAAAAAAAAATCATTATTTTTTCGTTTTTGAATAGTTCAGAAGAGCATGGGTGGATTTATAGGGGGGGGGGACAAAGGGGACAATGCCCCCCAATTTTGCAAGGAGTTTATATAGTAACAACTTATCTTCCAAAATCTCATAACAAAAAAAGATCATGATTTTTTCTCTTTTGAATAGGAAATTAAAGTTTATTTTTTCTTTTAAACTTAAAATAGCCGTTTCTTACAAAGTTTGAACAATACTGTACAACTGTATAATCTACTACTCAATTTCAGAGACTGGAAAGTGCAAATTATTGATAGGTTCTAAAATCCCTGAAAAGAATTGGCACAGTAAAGCCTACAAGGGCTCTTGAGCCAAAACCCCAATCTAACCAACCAAATCTTGAAAATTATTAGACAAGTCTTTGAAACTCCTAAGCAAAGAGTGCTTCAATTTTATTTCTTATCAAGTGTATAAATTAAGAATTGTTCAAATGGGTGGTATGTTACTCTCTTGATACCTATTCTCTTAATCGTGCACCATTTCTTTAAAGTATTAACTTGCATCACAAAGCACTTTTAAAGCGTAACTACTGAAAAAAAAAAATACATATTTGCCTATTATTTCCAATTAACCCTTATAAGACTTCAAAATGCAGAATTTTATATCCATTTTAGATCATTTCCTCCGGGGGAGTAACCCCCGGGCCCCTCTAAAACTGCAGATATTCTATATCCCACTTAAAAGGGAGCACTGTGTCACTCTCTTAATACCAGCCCCCTCTCTTTTAAGGTCAATTAAAAAAGGACAGCATGATTACACACAGTAATGAAAACGACACATAAAAAAGTAAAGAATAGCCTTACGCATCACAGAAAACAGGCAAAAACATCGGAGGGGGAGGGCAATTAAAAATCTTGTTCAAAAAAAAAAAAAAAAAAATCCTGCCCCCCCCAGGAACTCAGTCCTAAATCCGCCTATGACCGAGGGGACATGATTCAGTTGTTTAAATTTATTAAAATGAAGAATGTTACAGGGCTAAAGTTTAGCACTGAAAACAAGACAAGACGTCATTGTTTTAAGCTATTTAAATCTTAGGCTAACATGGATATTAGAAAAAATTATTATTTTAGCAGAGTAGTGGAACCTTGGAACAGCTTACTGGAAGGGGTGGTAATGAGCAAGGGAGTTTTAAGAGGGCCATTGATCTTCACTGGGGATTGTAGATTGACTTCGACCAGCCTAGCTGGGCCCAGAGCCTGTTGCTGGTCATCACATTTGTAACTCCTACCCCCTGAAACAAGAAAAAATAAGTTTTCTTTTTTTGTAAGTTTCATGTATGAGTAGACTTTGGCTAATACTTAATCAAAATTTAAAGAGTTGGTCAGTTAACAAATGTACAATTTAAACAAAATCTCCCTTTCAGCGAAAAAAAATGAAAATGTGGCAAAAGTTTTTGAAAAATTGTCAATCCTGTATGTTTACCTCTGATCACTTTTTGTGAAATCTTCATCTTTCTTGGTGGAGACATTGATCGACTTTGAAAAGATGAATGAGACTTATCCTCAAGCATTGCAGTCCTATATCTGGATAGTTAAGTTTGGAAAAAACTTGCGCTAAACCACAAAAAGTTGAGAATCCTCTGGCAGCTTTCAAACTTTCAGCATTTTCAAACCTCTAGTGTGTTTAAAGAATTCTTTGTTTTTACCAATCCCAAATACCTCCTAGAAAAGGTTCAAAGGCTTTGAAAAGAATGAAGTCACTTTTATGATCCATCATGGGTCAGAAAAGATTGAATGTTCTAAATTTCATATGTTCGCTCACAAAAATATGAAAGTAAATGCTTAAGAATGTTCAAGTTTATTTCTGCAGATTTCAATTTATTTCTGTCCTTTAAATATACTTTTTTTTTTGTCTTCTGTGTATGTGTGTTTATTTTATTTCCATATTATCATTATTATTATTAGTTTTATATTGTAGAAATATTTAATATTTGCTTGAAATCAATTAATATATAAATCCTTAAATTATTTTGTCCCCCTCTGTAAAAAAATTTTGGAACAGCCACTTACTGAGTCCATCCTCCCAAAAAGCACACCACGTCATCTGGCACTACTGCTATTTTTAAATGGAGCTAATGTGCCTACATCTTGGTGCACATGTGAAAAGTTGGTTTTAATACTTGTATAGTATAACTTCGATTTAACGATATTCGACATGGGCGCCCATATGGGGGGGGGAGTCAAGTAGGAGCTCAAGCCTCCCCCCTTAGAAATTAGAACTTCATTGCTTTTAGTAGTTTTTTCTTTGCAAAGATGGAAAAATATTTCTTCTCCAGCCATGATGAATAAATCATTGAAAATTTCAAATTTTAATAACTTTAATCTGTACTAAAATCAGTTTCTATAGTGAAAATATCGTGCTAAACCATGGAGAAAATGTCTAAGCCCCTCCCCCTTTAAAATTTTGCATATGGGTGCCTATGATACCCGATTCAGCGGTTTCCTCAACTTAATGATACATTTCACTGGTCTGGATTTAACTGCATTGAACGTATAATTATGCTCTTTGATTTAACAATAACTTTTCCAGTCCCTTGACAATCCTTAAATCGGGGGATATACTGTATTTAGGAGACAAAAGCTCTTTCTGTAGTAGCAAGTCATGTCAAAGAAATGATGTCTAATTGTTTTATGTTTTCTAATTTTTTTGTTCTTCTATTTTATCCAGGGGGTATTACGTACGTTTTAAAGCTATGGAACAGGTTTTAAAATCATGGTTTCTACAGATAAAATCAAAAGCGGTTGAAGCAAACCAGGTTATTTATTTTTTACAATATGTATTTAAGAAAAGGCTTTTATTCCATAGTTATATTTATTATTTGCATTTTATTTTGTAGATTATATCATTGGGAGCTGGATTCGATACAACTTATTTTAGGCTTAGAAAACATAATGAACTTCTGACTGGTACAAAATATATTGAGGTAAAGAACATTTGATTTTTGAAATCATTTAGCTTTTTAATGTCCTTTAAGTACAGTGAAACCCTCTAATGTGGACACTAACAGGACAAATTTTTTTGTCCGCAATGGAGGTGTGTCTGCAAGACAGAGTTGGGCAAATTTTAATTGTATGGACAATTAAAGATTAACAATTGATTAATTGGTAAAAGTAACCACAACAACTAACAATCCATCAATTGTAATTATGAAAAATTACAATTAACAGTTGATTAATTGTTAATTGTAGTTTACTACAGTTAACAATTGATTGTTAATTGCAGTTTGCTACAGTTAACAATTATTTAATTGTTAATTGCAGTTAACTACAATTAACAATTGTCAATTGTTTTGTGAATTTTAATTAAAACTAACTCTTAAAAAAAATTATTGGTTTTGTATAATATACTGTATTGTATAATATACTGACAATATACCTGGAAAGTGGACACTGGACGGGTACCATATTATCTAAATATGTATTTAAATACACATGTTAGCAACAAATAAAAGATCAATGCACAACAATAAATGTATTAAGAGCAATAAATTATTGACTGAAACATATGACTTTTCTTAAAAAATCTTATGGCTCCAGCAAAATTTCCTCAAAAAGTGTATATTTTAATTAAAAATTCAAAAGTATTTTTAACCGACGAAAAAACGGAGGAGGTTCTCAATTCGACACGTATATTTTTTTTTTTAATGTATGACCACGCATAACTTTTTACAGAACAGTCTGATTTTGATAATTCTTTTTTTATTGGAAAGGGTATACCCCGAAGGTGGTCCCATAAAAATTTTGAAAAAAAATTCCTACCCTAAGGGTGGGAAAAGGGGGTTGATTTGTTGTTCACTCACAGATTTTTAATGTATGACCACACATAACTTTTTACAAAATAGTCCGATTTTGATAATTCTTTTTTTATTGGAAAGGTTATACCCTGAAGTTGGTCTCATATAAATTTGGAGAAAAAATTCCTGCCCAAAGGGTGGGAAAAGGGGGAGATTTGTTGTTCACTCACAGATTTTTTTATATATGACCACACATAACTTTTTACAGAATAGTCCGATTTAGAATATTCTTTTTTTTTATTGGAAAGGGTATAGCCTGAAGTTGTTCCTATATAAATTTGAGGGAAAAAATCCTTCCCTAAGGATGGGGAAAGGAGGGCGATTAGTAGTTCACTCTAAGATTTTTTGATGCTGAATTGGGTATAACAAAAAAAAAAAAAAAACCTCACGATGAATGAGATGCAGACTTGTATGTCTCTCGTGTGTACTCTCTTGAGCAGGTAAACGACAGTATCTGCAGAAATGAGTTTTCGAGATATTTGAAGAATTGTGCGCTGGATTCAGTACTATCAACTGGGAAATGTTGGAATTATATTTTTTTAGCGGAAACCAAATAAGTTAATTTGTACAACAAAGCTAACGTACAAACAATGATGACAAAATGCAAAAAAAAAAAAAAAAAAAAAAAATGCAGTTATAGCCCTTTACCTGCACACGGCAGTGTAGACCTCTCAATCTCTGGTACTTGTGATTAGGGTTAGTTTTCAGTGCCAGTCGTCAAACATTTTTTATATTCAGGATTTGTATGAAAAAATAGGGCAAAGTTTAGTGATGGTGACATACTATTTTTAACCGACGAAAAAACGGAGGAGGTTCTCAAGTCGACACGTATTTTTTTTTTTTTTTTAATGTATGACCACACATAACATTTTACAGAATAGTCCGATTTTGAATATTCTTTTTTTATTAGAAAGGGTATAGCCTGAAGTAATTCCCCTATAAATTTGAGGGAAAAATTCCTATTCTAAGGGGGGGAGAGGGGGGGTGATTAGTTGTTTACTCCAAGACTTTTTGATTCTGAGTTGGGTATTACAAAAAAAAAAAAAAAGCTCACAGTGAATGAGCTTCAGATCTGTATGTCTCTCGTGTGTACTGCCGTGGGCAGGTAAGCGGCAGTATCTGCAGAAATGAGTTTTCGAGATATTTGAAGAAATGTGTGTTGGATTCAGTAGTACTAACAATAAGAAAATGTTGGAGTTATATATTTTTTTCAGCGGAAACCAAATAAGTTAGTTTGTACAACAAAGCTAACGTACAATAGATGACAAAATGCAAATTCGTCAGCAATTTGTGTTATCGTAGAAATATCGATCACAGTAGGAAAATGCACACGAACATCTTTATACAGTGCATTATTCTTTAGGAGCCACTGCAATGCCACTTGAAGTTTACCTATATCAATTTGAAACTCCCTAGAATGTTCTAAATTTTCACGACTTTCTACTACGAGCACTAATCCAGTTTGATAAGGTTCAAGCGGAAGTTGTTCCGCCAGCTCGACCACATCCTGAGCAAAAAGGATTGCCTGCCCTTTGCACCAGTCTTGGCTCAAACGATTTTGAACTTTTATTATTTTAAGAAATGGCACTACTCTGCAAATAAAACGTTTCTCAATTTCCGATAACTCATCAATTTATGTAGGTATTGCAGTTACCGACATTTTGTTCCAATAGGCCTGGGGTGGAGTTTTATGTTTTTTAATATTGTTTGAGCATCGTGAACAAGTAATTATATTACCTAAAGCTACCAGTTTGTTAGGCAAAATAGAGCCTAAATTTTTAGTTTGCAATTTCCTACGTTGCTGAGGATACAAATTTTTTTTGCATATTGAACACGACAAGTCAGCATAAACATTAATTGATTTCTTAAAGTTTTCTGCGTTACACTGGTTTCTTCGATCGCGAGCTGCTTGTCGCATGGCGCTCAGACGATTAATTCTCTCCTCGGAAGATTCGTGAAGTACCACCATTGCTGAACGGTTACGAGCAGCATCCAAACGCAGCATACGTTCGTCCTCAATTTCAATTGAAACTCGCTCTCTTATCAGATCTAAACGATGAGCGCGTTGCTCTTCACTCTCATTTGAAAGTCGCTCTCTTATCAGATCTAAACGATGAGCGCGTTGCTCTTCACTCTCATTTGGAAGTCGCTCTCTTATCATATCTAAACGACGAGCGCGCTGCTTATCACTTTCTTGCAATAACCTATCGTTATTGTAGCTTCTCATTCTGGACAGTCTTTCCTCGCGCTGACCTAAACTCTCCTGTGAACGTGTTAATGTAATTCTCTTTCTGTTTGCTTCCAACCTTTTTTCTTTCTCATTAATAGATTCTTCTAAACATCTTTTCCTCATCCGAGCAGCATTTTTTGTAGGCCTACCTATGTTAGTATATAAAGCCTGCTTTTTTAAAATTATTTATGTAACACAACAGATAATTGTTAAAATACGATTATATATATATATATATATATATATATATATATATATATATATATATATATATATATATATATATATATATATATATATATATATATGTGTGTGTGTGTGTGTGTGTGTGTGTGTGCGTTAATAGCTAAAGTAAGGTAGGTAGCTATTTTAAAAGTAATCAAAAATATAAGCATACAGATTATAGCCACAAAAAATTATAAAATAAAAACTTTTTAACAAAAAAATTGAACCGCCGAAAAAACTGAAAAGCAAAAAATAATAAACCATTTTATTAAACCTTAATAACTAAGTTCTTAAACTGATGTAAGTATACCTAAGTATATATTTTTGTAATAATTTAGAGTTTTTAATTAACCTTAATAACTCAGTTCTTAAATTAATGTAAGTATACCTAAGTAGTTTTGAGTCGGTGCCAAACAATAAATAAACAAAGATCCCTAAATTACCTAAATTTAAAGAAATAACCAAATAAAATTAGCAATGTAATGTGAAATGTCCGGCGATAAACATAAATGTTTCAAAAAATGCTCCCTCCACACGCCATCATTAAATCATGAATACTAGAAGATCGTATACAACAAAAAGTACCTCTCGTTGGAGCTTTGAAACCTTTGGGACCTCGCACGAGAGAGGCAAACAACCAGTGAGAAAAATCTTCAGGATCATGTATGCAATTAACGGCTACAGTTGTTATGCCATACTTACGCTGAATAATACTATGACCCACAAAACCATTTATTTGAGCTTTTAACAAGATGAGAAATCCTTCTTCAGTATGATGAACAATGATATAAACATTTTGACTGTTGTATATGAGGCAAAAGCTCAGTAGCAGCCAAATACTCGACACGTGCTTCTTCGAGATCACTCAACGACGTTCGGGTTTAACTTCGTGAACGCTCGGCATTTTCCGGCGAAGGGGCGTGTCGCCATATGCCACCGCTGCGCCTCACGCTTTACAAAAATAATTAAATTGCTTGTTTGGCACCGACTCAAAACTACTTAGGTATACTTACATTAATTTAAGAACTGAGTTATTAAGGTTAATTAAAAACTCTAAATTATTACAAAAATATATACTTAGGTATACTTACATCAGTTTAAGAACTTAGTTATTAAGGTTTAATAAAATGGTTTATTATTTTTTGCTTTTCAGTTTTTTCGGCGGTTCAATTTTTTTGTTAAAAAGTTTTTATTTTCTGTACAAACATTTACGTATGGAAAAAGCTTGCCAAGCCGAGGCTAGTTCACGTGGCGAGCGAGAAATCAGCATTGAACGAAAATACGAAATCGAATAATACTTAAGACCTTGCGATTACCCTGTGCTGAACCTATTGATACGTAAAGTTAAATGTTAGTTTTAATTGTTTCATAAAACAATGAAAAAAATAAATTGCAATTATTTTAATTGTAAGAAACAATTAATGTGCATTAATCCAATTAAATTAATTGCAAAGTGCAATTAATAGTTAAATCACAATTAATTTAATTGCAATTACTTTTTTTAATCAATTAACAAGGCAATTGAAAAAATAATTGATTAATGCCCAACACTGCCGCAAGACAAGGGTTTAATAATTTTATTTGCCTTAGAATTGAGGAATTGAATATTGTCCATTAGGAAAGGTTTTACTGTATTAATAAAATTTCTATATTTAATTTAATTTTGTTCTCTATTTTATTTCAAATTTATATATAGAATAATGTACCAACATTCAAGGGGTGCAGAGTGGGTCCCATCTGGCAATTTGGGATCTGAGGAAATTTTTTAGCCATTTGGAGATATTTTGTAAATCTGATATTAACAATGAATTCCTTGAAATTGAAATATCTTCACAACAACTGAAAGTTTTTTGGTGTTTCCTCCAGACTAAAAAAGAGGCTGCGTGCTTTCAGATAAAAGGGCACTTTAATTCAACTAAAAGGGCGTTTTTGATAGAAGTTTTGTTACATAAAGGTGCTTTTTTTACTTTTTTGTTTTTCTAGATGCATACAAAATCCAAGTATTTTTCAATAGTAATTATTTTTCAAGTAATAAATAAGCTTTTTAATGTTTAGTTTGAAAATAATGCTAAAAGCATTCAGCTTTATATTCTAATCAGATTCTAGTGGATAAGTGATTGAAACAGAGGAGTGACGTTTCAGGGCCGAGCTTGTGTAAATCTTTACATTTCAGAAAAAAGTTTGATTTTGAGATGTTTCATTAAAACTTCTAAGGGGGGCCTAAGGAGGCCCCCCTTAGAAGGAGGACCTACCAAAGGTTAAATTAAAAGGACAGGGCACGGCGCCCTCCTAAAAAATCCTGAGAGGAACATTGACATGTATGCATACTAACCAATTTTTAACTAATTAGGCATAAAATTTACATATTTATAACTTTTTAGTTCAGATTTTAGGAAATTCCAAGTTCTCTTTTGTAAAACTCGTTGTAAAAATTTACTAGAGAGGGGTGGGGGCACCGAAGTCTATGTACACTACTGTTTAAGTCTATTTTTAAGTTTTTATAAAAAATATTCTTGATCAGTTTTTATCGGAGGACTTGCAGATCCCTTATTAGACATTTTGTAACTGATTCTGGTTATGAATATTCTATTTGTGGCTTCTGTGTTAAGTAAGGTTAGATTAAGGACTCTAGAAATCAACATGTTTGATGAACAAAATTATATAACACATAATTGTTTTAAATTCTAATATTTTTTTAAGTTCTAAGTAAAACGACTGTGTTGTTGACAACCTATGAACTTTATTATTTAGAAAGACCAAAAGTGTATGACATACTTTCCCTTATGCAGTGTAACGTTTTCCTTGTGTTTTATGCTGCTTTTTCCTTTTCTTTTTATAAGGTAGATTTTCCTGAAGTTATGATCAAAAAGCTGGAATGTATCAAGAAATCAGAGTTAAAAGACTTTTCTGAGTGCTCTAAAGATAGCTCTGCCATAGGTATGTAAAATGTCTGCATATCTAATATAGAATACCATCCTTAGTTTAACATAAAATGTACAATGAAATCATTTAAGATTATTTTCCTATTTTCAGTTGTTTGATAAATAAACTCAAACTCTACTTTTCTTTCCCTCGGTTTATAGTAGACTTCTCTGAACATCCTGGCATTGTCTCCCCCTCCCTCTGTTTGTTTTCCTAGAGTTCAATTCTGGGTATGCTTTTGCGTGTATACAGAAGAACGGAAGAAATAACTCTTACATTTACCGCCACAATTTTTTTGGTGCTAATGACGTGGCATTAGCAATTGTTCAAGGCCGTATCCAGAAATTTTTTTTGGGAGGGGCCTGGTTTCGCACATTGCCCAAACACACACACACTTATGGTATACATATAGACACACATACACGCATAAAAATATTAACATAGAAGATGTTTTTTGTCTTGATTTTTGATGTTTCCACTGTTGTACTTTTGTTATTTTGATTTTAATTTCTTATTTCTTTTTTATTCACCTTGTAGTGGTAAGGATAACAGGAGAGTGTCTTTTTAAGTCGGATGTAGAACATCCTTAATTTCAAGGGGTCCGGGGGGGAAATAAATATAAAAATCTATATTTTGAGGCCTTATATGCGGTAATTGAGACTTCAAAAATATGAAGAAAATAGGCAAACAAAGTCTTTTAAAAGTTATGTATTCTTTTGCAAATCAAGATCAATGAAAATAAAAATTGCTTGCTGGACAAATTGTTAGCATTAATCGACAGAGAGGAAAAACAAGAGAGGAGAAAAGCGTTATTAAGTTAACGCAGTGAAGTGCTACAAATCTGCCAACATCCGAAATCTGCATTGATTTTGTTCAAAACTGATTTTGCTGTTAAGCCATTTTGCAAAAGTAAAACAACCATTATTTCAGGCACAATCCGGCAACAGCAAATGTTGGCAGCCTGTTGAATCCTCAACCATGGAAAAAACTTCAAAACATCCTTCCACCACAAAAAATGACAGTTGAAGAAAATGAATTATGTCTTGGTTTTAGCAATTATTTTTTCAACTTTTTTCCTTTTTTGTACGGCAAATTCACTTTCCATGCATGTTTTTTCCAGTTTAATGGGTGTATTGCAATTACTAGTCCCAAACAAAGTTTTTTAGTTTTTTTCCCCATTATGGCTTTTGTTAGTTTTTTAATTTTAAATTAATATCTACAAAACTTTGTTTTGTTGTCTTTTTGAATTATTTTTTAAAAATGAGCATTGATTTCCAGACGTCCAACTATCGGAAAAATTCATTAATCCGGCATTTTCTATCAGACTTCTACTGTAATATTTTTACCAGTTTGTTTGGCTCTATTGGCTCCTTTTGAGGTTTTATGCCTCCAGCTCAGTTACTTCCTATTCCAGGCTGATGAGTGCTAAAAAGAACAAAATTGCAGTCCTCGAATGGAATAACTGAGCTTTGGTAGTGTATTTTATGTATTCTACTGTAATAATTTAACCTTTATTTTACAATTTGACTTAGCAAAATTATATCAGAATGTTTGAGCATTTACTTCTTTAGCCTTTGTTTGAAAGGAATGGACTAAAACCAGAATAATGTTCCGGTTATTGAGTGTTTTTTTTCCAAGAGTTATTGAGACAAAATTTTTGGAAATTCAGCCCAGTGTATGAGTTAGCTCCTGAACTTTTAACCCCCTTTCTTATACTAAACTTTGGACTTTTACGTTAGTATATATGGTAAATACCTGCAATCAAACATTACAGTTCTGTAATAATACAAATATTGATTATTTATAATAACAGAAAACATTTCCCAGCATCTAAATAAACATTTTCCTATTTTCTAAAGTTTATTACTGCTAAAAGTGACTTCTCATATCACTAACTATTTAGTTCATTTGTAATTTTGATTTTGAACCAAATCTTTGTTGAAAAATATTGATTGAAGTTCTACTAATTTCAATTCTTTTGACACACATTTCTTTGACTCCAAATTACTCGAAAATTCTATCTAAATTGTGCATAAAAATATTGTGCATAAAATTGGTTTATTTTTTCAGTTGCCACCTCCAAAGACTACATAATGTTGGGTGCTAATTTAAATGACTTAGAAGAATTAAATAGATGTTTTGAAGCCATTTGGATTAATTATTCTATTCCAACATTATTTATCTCTGAATGTTCTGTTATATACATGGATACAAACAGGTATGAAATATTTTTGCTAAATGTTTTATGACACATTAAAATTCTTGAATTATTTAATTACAACATGATATTAAACTGATAGAAAAACTGATTTACAGTGAAGCACCGTTTATACGTTTCTGAAGGGGCTGAATGAAAAAAGCGTACAAATGATAAAAACGCATAGCGGGATGCATTAATATGTATTAAATTCTGCATGGACCAAATTAAAAAACTTATACATGAGAAAAACATATAAAAGAGAAACGTTTAAACGGTGCTTCATTGTATATTAGTTTTCAAAGGTGTTTTGTTGTAATAAGAAAAATTCTTTTGAAAATAGAAAGTTCAAATCAACCTGCAAAATGTTAAATTATTGTATTGGAAGAAGAAACAATTGCTTGAAATGGGTTGTTCAAAATTAGAGAGTTCTGTGTACCAGCATCTTGATCACAAAGTATTATTGACATTAAGAAACATTTTTAAAAACCTGTTTTGTTTTAGATTATGAAAAGACTTTCTCATTCATCAAAAGTATTCAAGTTTTTTGCATTTCAATTCAAATATATTGCATGTTCTACCTTTGTTTTGAGAGAATTTATTCACCTCCTGATTTGAATAGAGCCTGTATCACATGCACAAAAACATCACTATAATACACATGCAAATATGCACTAAAAACCTAAAATATGCACTAAAAAATTTTGAAAACATGCTGTTAATCTTTTACCCATGTAGAAAAAAGTTGTTTCATCTTCAAAAAAAAAAAAAAAAAAAAAATGATTGAGCTTCCTATTTTTGCATTTGTTACTTAGGCGATCCGTACATATTAAACAATAATCCATACAGAAAATAGTTTGCTCATTAAGTACTTTTATTGTAACAAATCACAAGATGTTCTTGAAAATTTCCTTCTGTTAGAAAATACCCTTTTGCAGTTGTTATTGGGAAGTAGCTAAAGTATTTAAATATGCTCTATGCTAATCTTTTCTTCTTTTTTCACAGCTAATTGGAAAATATCTGAAGTTTGATATTTTCCATGATCGAAAATGGAATTTTCGACGAGTATATTTTTACTATCTTTATGTAATTTTATTATTTAGAATAACCAAATGAGACCATCTATTCAGATAATTATTAGTAATAATTTTTTTTATAAATGATTTAAAATTATTTTGACAAAAGTTTCATTAAATGACAGGTTTTGATGTTCTATTGACTGCACAGGAAAATGGAAAAGCCAAGCTAAAAAATTAAATTTTCATAGTTAGAGTCTGTTAACAAAGTTAAAAAAAAAAAGTTTGAAAATTATCCAGTGTTTGATTAACATACATAATGCAAAAATTGTATTTTCTTGCAGTTCAAATGACCTTCTTTCATGGATTCAAAAAAGATTTTCTCATTCTGCATTTTGTGCATATGAACAAGTAATATTGCTATTTTGCTTGATTTTTTATTCATGACCTTATAACTGGTATGTTGTTTATCAAAAATAAATAAATAAAAACAATTTTGGAAGCAATCACATAAGTGCACCTTTTTTTTTTTAATGATATTAAATTATATGTATAAAAAATATATGTACAATAGAAAGTCCTCCTGAGAGCAATTCCCTGTAAAATTCCCTTTTCAAAGGCATGCTATCGTCCAATAAAAAGTTTCTTAAAAGCATTTTCTAATTTTATGAGCTTCTTTTTTTCTTCTCACCCCCTCTACTGCTGAAGACTGGAAATATGTTAATTAAAAGCCAACCTATCTAATGATAATTGAGTTATAATGTAGAAAGTTGTGGTTTTGGCAGGGTACTGAGTTTATTCCAGATGCGACAGATGTTTAATACTAGAGCAGTATGCAAAATTTACTTCACAATAGTTTGCAGCTAACAAAAAGCTTTGTTTTTTGTATAAAGTCATCAGCTAAAGCAAAATATGAAAGATGGCGATGAATATTTCCCTTTTCATTTGTTAATTGTGTAAATAAACATCTCACTGCTGAAAACAAAAGAAAAATACAGAGTGACAAAAAATAACTTGGACAAACATAATACGTTATACAGTAAAACCTCGTTAAGTCGTCACTCAAGAGACCAAAAATTTTTGACCACTTATGCCGAGTGACTACTTATGTGGAGCGGGAAATTAAGGAAGAAAAAAAAAAGCCTTACAAATATTCATGAATAGCAGTAGAATTCTGTGAGAAAAACAATAGCTTATGTAATCAATGTCTATAAATTAGTGGAAATTTTAAAAAGGAGGAAAAATACTAATGACAGTTACTTTGTTTTATTTTCTCTTATTTATACATTATTTAATAACAACAACTTATTTTAATGTAGTTACGGTAAATTAATACAATCCTTCAATGTTGACTGATGGAGTTGTTGCTTAGGGAAAAGAACTATCTCTTCTAACATACATCAAGCTTTAAATTTTATGTTTGTTGTTCCTTGTGAACAGATGTTAAATACTGATCAACTTTCTCCAGTTATTAAATTTTGCCTGTCTTGCTGGAAGGAGTTAGATTCATATTCTCGGTACTTGGCAGAGTCACAGCAAGAAGTATGCTTTGAATGACCAGAACCGATGATCAAGATTTCAAGGAAAAGTGAATATCGAACATCCTTTCAACTAAGTCCGACACTATTTTCTAAGATCTTATAAGGAAAAGGAATTTTAGAAAACAATTTTTGAGTGACTAGTTAAGCGGGTGAAATTAAATTTGGTGACCAGTAAAGGAGGATAATTTTACATTACTGTGAATGAGACCTTGTCGGGACCAAAGAAAAATGACCACTTAAACGGAGTGACCACATAACCAGTCGACTACTTATTGAGGTTTCACTGTAATTTTAATGCTAATGAAAATATTAAGGCAAAACTTCAAAATTAATATGAAGATTTTTTATCAAAATTTATATGAATTAATTTTGTATAATTTATTTACAATTTTTCAAAGTAGCTACCTTTAGCCTTAATGCAGAGTTTTAAACGTGTCGCAAAATTTTTGGCTATGAGCAGGCCCGTGTCCAGGATTTCATAAAGGGAGGGGTTTTGGTTTCAATAATTTTTCACTCATTTCTGCATTTTCGGGAAAACACAACGGTGTGAAAAAAAATTATTCATTTCTGTTTGATGGTCACAATGAGAGACAAAATGGGGAGACAAATTCCTAGAAGATTTCACTTTAAGTAATATTACCATATCTGTTATTGTATTTTTTTTTTTGGTGGAACGTCGTTTATCGGCCCCCATTTAACCGGGATAAAATTTGTAGAGTTAAAATAGATATATACCAAACCAAACCCAGTGGCATGTTAGCCCATGGGGACTAAGGCCTACTGTGCTCGTCTCAGTCTTCCTGACCAAGGGCTCTGGGGTGCTAGGCAGATGTTCCGGTTAGGTGGTCAGCCTAACGCGTAACCTCCAGGGTTTAGTTCCCAAGCGTGCTTGGTACTCATTTTATCGGCCCACCAAAGGGATGAACGACTAAGTCAACACATAGGGATAGAACCCGGACCTGTGGGGTGAAAGTCTACCACTGAGCCACAGAGTTCAAAAAATATACATGCACTTAAATAATAATTGTAAATTATGATTGCTGCAAGAACGGAATTGTAAATGCGACAAATATTCGGTGTTTGTTTTGATTAAACATACAACTCCTGCATAGAACATACAATAAAGTATAGAGCTATTAATTTAACAAAAAAAAAAATATATGGAGATTTTGGAGCGTCACACTGGCACCGCTGCAGCTGAACTATAAATGATAAAGTATCTTCGAGAAACAGTACTATTTAGATTTGTTAGAAAACTTTGTCTTTTTTTGCTTTAATCTATACTAATATTATAAAGAGAGAGGGCGGATTTTTGTGTGTTTATATGTTCGAGGTAATCTCTGGAACCACTGCACCTATTTGAAAAATTCCTTCACTATATGAAACTACTAGAAAAAATACCCGGCGTTGCCTGGGTCAGTAATAATTGTGAGAAACAATCGCTACTTTCTTTTGTTTTCTGTTTTAACTGAAAGAACTCAAAACACACCGCTTTGACGTCATTAAAAATTGAGCTTCATCCGTACCCATAAAAGTAAAAAAGCAATAAGTATAAAGAACGAAAGAGTATTCATTTAGAAACGAAAGCACAAAGTGAA